>NC_135828.1:13606090-13906090 GCF_964213995.1 Mustelus asterias | reverse complement strand
AGGAGGGAGGAAAATCAGGTACTAATTTTCATCTAAAGCCCAATGTGAATTGTGAAGTAAGTTACTGGGGGAAAAAAAATCACTTCAGGAAATGATGGGTTTAAGTGGCAACAAGCTACAAAGATGAGGGATGGGCAGCACGGTGGTTAGCACTGCTGCCTCACAGCAGGGACCTGGGTTTGATTCCCGGCTTGGGTCACTGTTTGTGTGGAGTTTGCACATTCTCCCCGTGTCTGCGTGGGTTTCCTCCGGGTGCTCTGGTTTCCTCCCACAGTCCAAAGATGTGCAGGTTAGGTGGATTGGCCATGCTAAATTGACCCTTAGTGTCAGTGGGATTAGCAGGGTAAATCTGTGGGGTTACATAAATCATATGTTAAATATATTAAATCTATAGGGCCTGGATGGGATTGTGGTCAGTGCAGGCTCGATGGGCCGAGTAGCCTCCTTCTGCACTGTAGGGATTCTATGATATAATATGAAGGTAGGTGTTTATCTATCAAAAAAGGAATAGGTTTGTTGAGCTGATTGATATTTTGTTGTTCCTAAAACACCTTGCATTCTTACAAATAAACTCACTACCATTAGCACAGCACACACAATGGAACGACCCGCTCATCATTTCTGAACAGACTCTGCAACCTGAACCCTTTGTCAGAATATGAGGTTGCTCTCAGCAGTAATGTTCCATCTTCCACTCTTACCTCATGATATTGGAGGCATCTTCAGCATCAGGATCAGGACAGTATTTATTTGCCAGAATAAGACATGCATCTGATGACTCTATCTGAGACACGGGAAAACATGAAAAGCCAATGAAAGGCGTGGATCAGATGCGAAACCCAACATCAAATTCAAACACAAGTTAACAAACTGTTGTTCAATGGATCGAACTTAACTAGATTTTAAACTTCGGAGTAAATATTAATACAATATCAAGTTTAATCAATCACTCTCTTATTTGTCGTTTTGTATTGGAAAGCTATATGAAAGAAATCATCCTGATCAAATCATTCTCATGAAATTATTGAATGAAATGTCATTCACAAATAACATATCTCAGGTTCTTCACAGAGGATCATTCGTATCCAGAGAAATCCCGCTCTACACTTTAAAACAGAAAAAACACTTGTCCGACTCGCATGTCGCAGTGCCTTGTTGCAGCTGCTCGTTAATAGATCGCAGCACTGTCCAGGATACCAAATGTCAATCTCTCTTGACCTTTGCTGATAATTTGGCCAATGGTAGACCAGGGATTTTGGTTGCCCGAAAGGTGAGGTGGAAAGCTGAGAGGTCACTTCTCAGTAACTGGAGAGGAGCGTCTACAATGGTGCTGGTGGAGGTGGGAACTGACCAATCCTGGCTGGCTTTGATGGCTGGAAAAATGAGCTGGCGGCTGTAGACAATCATGTTTGCATGTTACATAAATGAAGTAATAAAAAGGCAGGGTGGGAATTCCGATTGGAATTTTACTCAGCGTAGCTGGGCCCAACTGGATATTTATCTCTTAAACTTTCATCGCATGCTGGGTGTGCATTTTTCTCAGTCAATGTTGGCTTTAGGTACTCCCAGGCAAAGTACATTTAAATACAGAGTTGTAGTAGTGCCCTTGTTTATGTGTGTATATAAACCAAACTGGATTAAACTAGTTCCATTTTTGTACCCGATGCCATGTTGTACACACTGGGGCTTTTGTTCTGCACAGGTATCACAGTCTGGCAATGACAGTAGGATTGCAGATTCCCTTGCTGAACATATTTGGGCTGGAGAAGCTTCCAGCAAACTCGTGGAAGAACTTGTGAGTGTCCTTTCAGTGAACGAAAGGCTTAGAAATCTGGGCTAGAAAGAAGTGTGCTGGACATGAGTGGACTGACCTTCGAAGGTGATTGCATCAATGGGTATTATTGGGTGATTTGGGAAGTACAGCCATGACCAAGAGTCTATTGGTGCACATGTGGAACAGATAGAGATATTTCTCAGTACGAGCAATATTCTTGAAGATCCTAATAATCCAGCTGTGAAGCAGGCAGCGGGACAAGATTTTTGACTGAAGCAGGTCCAGAAGTGTATGAAATGCTCAAAAGTCAGCTCAGCCAAAAGACAATGCTGTCAAACAATTTTAACTCCAAGCTGCTGGAGATTGCAGAAAGCTATCAATTTGGGACAAGATATAAGCTGCCCAGTGAGGACATTGGAGAAGTTATTGTGGCCTTGAAAAAGAATCTTTGCATCCAAAGTCTCCAGGATCCACACTAGCAGCAGTCCAAATGCAGAGATGGATTATGATTTCTGCCGACAGGCATAACATGAAGTACAGACAATCGGAAGATCATTGTGATGCTGATGCAATGTATAGATTACCCATCTCCAGAGGTAGAGTCCAAAAGGAAAGATGCATTTTTCTTTTTGCAAGTATGTGGGTTAGTAGTCACAGCAGATGACGTTGGTAGAACAACTTGCAGGGACCCCAGATTGGCAAGGGTATATGACTATATCGCAAATGGATGGCCAAACACAGTGAATGTAGAAATCAGGCCATTATTTATGTATAAGAATGAGTTGTCAGTTGATAAAGGTTGTGTCATTGGGGAACCAGAGTTGGTAGTTGCTGAAGAGTGCAGATTGCCGTTGCTATGTGATTTACAATGATCAACACTTCAGGGTGAGTTTGACAAACAGTCCATCTTTGGTGGCTAGGGTTAGATAAGGACATAGAAGAGAGTGAAATAGTAAAGAGTATGTCAGACGGTGGAGGAGCAGCCACCATCAAGATTGTTGCAACCATGGAAATGGACAGACAGAGTGTGGC
The DNA here is from genome assembly GCF_964213995.1 of Mustelus asterias. Taxonomy (NCBI): domain Eukaryota; kingdom Metazoa; phylum Chordata; class Chondrichthyes; order Carcharhiniformes; family Triakidae; genus Mustelus; species Mustelus asterias. The sequence goes on along the minus strand of NC_135828.1, from coordinate 13,903,284 downwards.
AGAAGTTACACGTTGGTTTCACAGAATCTGAAAGGCTATAAGTGTTCACTGTGATAGCCATTCAGAATGGGTTGAGGGGTTCCTGATGAATCAAACAACTAGTAAAACTGTCGCTAATTTGAGCAGTTAGTTTGCTGCTTATGGGTTCCCAGAGGAAATTGCGTATGACAATGGATCTCAGTTTTATTCAGAGGGGTTTGCATAATTCATCAGGATGAACGGGATGCCACCGAGTGCCACCATTTCATCCTGCTTTCAACAGAGCACAGTAAGAAGTTTAACAAAACCAGGTTAAAGTCCAACAGGTTTATTTGGTAGCAAAAGCCACAAGCTTTCGGAGCCTTAAGCTCCTTCTTCAGGTGAGTGGGAATTCTCACTCACCTGAAGGAGGAGCTTAAGGCTCCGAAAGCTTGTGGCTTTTGCTACCAAATAAACCTGTTGGACTTTAACCTGGTGTTGTTAAACTTCTTACTGTGTTTACCCCAGTCCAACGCCGGCATCTCCACATCATGACGGCCATTCAACAGAGCTGCCCAGTGCACAGTACAACTTGTTAGGCGTGCTCTTGTTAAGATACGAGGTACAATTGTAAAGAATCATCAATTTTTACTGGATCACAGACTGGGGAATTTTCTGTTTATTTATCTTAACACACTATTTCAGGAAAAACTCCAGCTGAAATGTTTCTTAAAAGACCATTCAGAACAAGACTCTCATTGCTGAAGCCACACATCATGGTCAGTAGAACAGAAATAATCAAGACAGAAAGAGTCTTGGTAGGAATAGGGTAAGAGAAAAGAAGTCTGAAATTGAACTAGAAGGTTAAGATGAAAGATAAGTGGCTGAGATGGCTACCAAGAAGAGTTGTGAAAGTATGTGGTCCTTGTACATATTTGGTTAAGATGTTGGGGTTAGATTTTCATATGTAGCTATGTTTGCCTTCAGAGATTCACAAAGAAGTTAGGAAGAATCAAATGAGCTGATGAATCAGATAGTTGGGATACGAGTAGGATACAAATATTTACTCCAATACAAGTCATGTCTGAAACCAGTTCAGAGCCAGACAGACATGTCTCAAGAAGTGAAAAATTCAATTGAAGGTTAAGGTCAAAATCGCTTTTTGTTGGAGAAAACTCCTCACACACAGGCCAGAGGTCACCAAGTTCTGAAAATTTGGGTCAGAAAGGGAGATATCCTCTTAGGAACAGGAAACCAGTGGTTAGTTTGATATGTAGATAAATGAAAAACCAGAAACGTATACAAGTTGTGTAAGGGGACAGGAGCATTGTGCCCTTTGTGAGCCATTTACGTATATAAGCCAAACTGGATTAAACTAGTTGCACACTTGTACCAGACTCCATGCTGTACACACGCGTGATTTTGTTCAGCAAAGATAACAGAAGAGTATGCTTCCTTTACTCTGTGCTAACAACTTACCCGAAGGGGAAAAGCATTCTCTGCTGCACTAACATGTCAAGCTCACATAGGAACATAGGAATTAGGAGCAGAAGTAGGCAAATTCAGCCCTTTGAGCCTGCTCACCATTCAATCAGATCATGGCTGATTTCTCTCTGGTCTCAAATCCACCTCCCCACCTGTTCCCCATATCCTTTTTTTTTTAAAAAGGTGGCTCACTCAGCCACCTATACGGCAGTTCTGAACGTGATCATCAGTATTTTAGTAATTTCGCCCAAACTCTGGGCAGTATTGTATTTTGGAGCCATGTCCATGAATTAGCAGTAGACTCGAGCTGGTCTGAAACCTGTTACACCTCTCAGACAGACAAGATTTTTATTTCACTAGCCTGGACTGAATTCTAATGCAACTCTCAGCCCATAGAAACAGGGCAAATAAAATGCAATGAAACAAAATCCATTGAGGCAGAATTCAAGTTTAATCAATATTATCATTGCCAGTTGATGGCTGCCACGACATCCAACGTCCTCCAGTTTATCTTGTCCCAGAATTGGCTGCGAACGTAACAGTGAGTTTAATGAGAAAACCATTGTTAATGAGTGAATGACCCTACACTTCGAGGCAGGATGGAGGTATACTGAGAGTTGTGAATCATCAAGTTACTGGACAATTTGAGTGGTGCAGTTTCGCAAAAATAAACCTCCCTGGGAATTTCAAGAAATTGCGGCATTTGCCCAGCAGACATGAATTAAATACCCTGGAGGAAGTTAGGGTTGATACTCGCGACGTAAGGGCTCTTTTAAGGACAAGATCTGCGTTTCTGCAATTCTGCACAACCTCTCCAGTCCAGAAAGGCTACACTCGAAACTGTGGAGTCTCAATCCTGTGGGTAGTAAATTGTTATTAGAGACTTTGAAAATGTATTTACTTTTCTTGTTTACTTTTTTTCAAACCTAATTTCAAGCTGAAAGGCGAGAAAAATAAATCTAAGAGGGCACGTCCCTCCTGCAAACTCTGTACCATTGCCCATCATTACAACCACAGGATGTATCTGTGTGACTCAGAGGGTTGATAGATGGTTGAAACACAAGGCAGCCTTAATTACACCCAGATATGATGAACAGTGATGGCTGCAGTCATCTTCAAGACTTTCCACTCCAGGTAGCAGACATCAATGGACAGCGGCTGCGAAATCGATCCTGCTGTTTGCAGTTGTATGTGATCCTGGGTTCTGTTTCACTGCATCTTACATACCGGCTAGGTTTTCTTACACTAAACGAGATGCAGCTTTCTAAACAAAGCAAGAAAAATCTCAAGCACATCCATCCACAGTGGCTTTGAAAATGTGCAGCTGATAAATCAGAAACTGTGGGGGGAACCTTTTCTGAGTTAAAGCAAACTTTACTGCCCTGGTTATAATATAAAAAATCATATCATAGCACACAAGGCAGTAGAGTTAGAAAAAGGATACAGGTTTACCTTGACTCTGGCTAGATCGTGAGGGTTCAGGACAGAACCTTGGAAGAATTCCACCTGAGTGAAATGCCTTTTGAAAAGGGCTTCGAGCTCAAGGTTAGGGGAAATACTGGGGAGATAAAAAAACAAATCGAAACAATTAGTCAAAAAATACATGCAACGTTTAGGCAAGATAAATACAAACAGTGACAATCGAGTCTTAAGTGTATATATTTTATAAGTGCAATATTTTAATACAAAGCAATTTTAGATGAATGTCAACACTGAGTGGCAATGTAACCCGGGGGTCACCCTACTGATCTAAGCCCCAGCACTCTGACACAGAGGTCAGACTCTCACTCTACTTCTAGGGACGAGATAAGTTTTTAAGACATTTCTTAAAATCTACCTCTTTGATCAAGCTTTTATCTACCTGTCATAGTACCCCCTTAAGTGGCTTGGTGTCAAATTTTTGTCTGCGAAATACCTCGGGATATTTTACGACTGTTTAGGTGCTATAAAAATGCAAGTTTCTTGGGCCCAGGGCAGGGCAACATTTGGTTTAATATATGGTTCTAGATAGTCTTAGTGTTAGCAGTGAGGCCACTCTTGCCCACATTCAAAAATTAAATGGTTTCGTCACATGCAACTCACAGCTAGCAGTGTAACTTGGGTCTGCCAGCTCCATCTTGCACAGTGTAGGTGATGGTTTAATGAAGCTTTAATATAAGCCATGCAGCTGGAGACTTTATAGAACAAAGCTTGTTATCTGAATGGGCCCTGACAGGAGCATACACTCAAACAACACAGACAGAGCTCACAGCTCATAGTGCCTTTACTGTCTTTCTGAATGAGCTAATCCCAATCCCTTGTTTTTCCCCATAACCCTGCAATGTTTACCTTTTTAAATATGCATCCAACTCCCTTTTAAAAGGTACAACTGTGTCTCTTTTCAACACCCTCTCAAGCAGAGAGCATCTCCAATCATAACCAGTCGCTGCATAATGAAGCAAGTTCTCATTTTCCCTGGCTTTTTTTTATTGCCAATTACCTTTAAAAGTTCCCTGATCACTGACGCTGCTGCCATTATTCCCTACTTACTTTTTCCAAAACCTCTCAATCATATCAACTCAGGTTCTGCCGACCCACTAGGATACCTCAAGTATTATTCCTAACTCAAGGTTTTACTGCCTTCCCACGAGGAGTGGTTTTCTGCTCCTGCGCTTTCAATGATGATAAAAAGAGTACAGGGAGGACAGGTTACAACACTCCAGCCCAGATTCTCCCACCTACATTGCCAAGGGAGGATGCATCCTTTATAGAACCTGATGGGATTTTACACATCAAGAAACATGACAAACAAAAATCGGCTTCTCTAGAACATGTTCATTCAAGGTGGACCGATTTCATTTTCCCTCCCTCTGGTGCTTTGGGCTGTACAGATTGCACTCAACAATTTATGAAAGGAACATCACACACAATCCACCTGACACATTCCTTCAGCTCCTTAGAACGTTCATGAGGGATTCTACTTGCCAACTAAAACCAATTGCTGGGGATTACACATCAAGAGCCTTGGGATGAAGATAAGTAGCATTTTTCTGAAGCCTACAGTCTAATGCAGCACAAGGCTGTTTAGGAATGGACGATAGGGGTGCCACCAAACTGTAGGATAAAGATTTGCATGTCAGGGTTCCCCTGTTGGCAGTTCCTGACAACAGGTTGTCTGCCTGGTTGGGCTGGGGTTAGTCCCCTCCCCAGGTCAGTCCTGGGCTGCTTCTTCATCGCATCCTGCCTGTTGCAGGGTTGCTGAATCTTTAGCTGGGCAATGGCACAGGTAACTAAAGAGGGGGAAACCGGGGAAAAAATAAAAAGAGGGATATTGTAATTTCCAATTACTCTGACCATTTTCAAATTCAGGTTCAAAGACAATTGAATGAATGCTATCTACTGGCTCCATGACAAAATGTGGAGATGCCGGCGTTGGACTGGGGTGAACACAGTAAGAGTTTTAACAACACCAGGTTAAAGTCCAACAGGTTTATTTGGTAGCAAATACCATTAGCTTTCGGAGCGCTGCTCCTTCAGTGCTCCGAAAGCTAATGGTATTTGCTACCAAATAAACCTGTTGGACTTTAACCTGGTGTTGTTAAAACTCTTACTGTGTCCATGACAAAATGCAGAGAGATACAAGTTTATTTAATAATGTTGAAAAGAATTGTAATTAATTAGGCTCTGAGAGGACAAGTCCTTTCTATGAAATTAACTGTGTTAAATATGTTCTCTTTTTATGAGCTTACATAGAAACCCTACAGTGCAGAAGGAGGCCATTCGGCCCATCGAGTCTGCACCGACCACAATCCCACCCAGGCCCTACCCCCACATATTTACCCGCTAATCCACGAATCTCAGGGGCAATTTTTAACCTGGCCAATCAACCTAACCCTTGAGGTAATTGGGCTTGTATTATGCCAGAAGTCGAGATCTGCTAGAACCTGGTAGGATTCAGCATCATCTTCCTGTGGGACAGTTGAGTAATCAGATTTATTCATGGGTTTGCTATTCCGCCCCCCCCCACCCCACCCCCCCATGTCCCTCCGCAACTCCTCACAGAAAAGCATTGGTTGATGGATGGCTCCATGGTGCCTCGCACCCAGAGGTATTGCAAATCCAAATAGTTATTGTTAACATGCTAACCCAGACAGGAATTTAGGTGCATCACAGCTGAATCAGATTCAGTCCCTAGTCAAAGGTATAAATGTTCCAACAATGCTCATTACATCGTGGGTGCGTTGGGGTCTGGGGTCCTGTTCACTGGCCCAAGGCATGGTTGGTCCATTCAGCAGGATGCACTGGGGGGGGGGGGGATGGTCAGCGCGTTGGCCTGGGACATTTTCTGCTTTTCATCGCTCACTTACTCACTGTCTAGTCTTGCGTAGCCTTTGATGGAGCTCCTGGGATCATTTTATATTATTACGATCCACATCCACAGTTTAGGAAAATCAGCAGCTACAGATGCTGCTGGGATGGAGTAAGTGAATTGCTCCGCTCCCCTGCCGATGTGTTAATCCAGAGAACAGAAGACTGGAACCACAGGCAATGAATCAAATCATCACTGCTATCAATAATATAGCTCACAGTGGTCCAGCCAAAGCTCAGTCATGCTAATCTATTTAGCATCATTTCTAAAATGAGATGAAGCAGGGATGTCATTTGAAAAGATGTTTTATTCCAGCGCACATACGCTGCTATAACAGTCCCTGTGTCCTTTTCAACCATAACAACAACTTCTGCCTTTACAATATTACAAGATCCCCAGGTATTTTATGGGAGCAATTACCAAACACATTTTAACACTCAGCCACTGAAGGGGATATTAGGTTAGGGGGCGAAAGCTTGGTCAAAGACGTAGGTTTAGATCTGTATCCCAAGGGAGGAGAGGAGGTGAGATGGAGAGGTCTGGGGAGTGAATTTCAGATCGTAGGGTCCAGGCAACGGAAGGCATGGGTGCTGATGGCAGGGAAAAGAACTTTGAGGGTGCACGAGTGGCCGAATTAGAGATGTACAGAGAATTCAAAATGTTGTCGCGACTGGGGTTGGTTACCGAGATGGAAAACAAACCTGCTGGGTGTTTTAGTATTTATTGCGTCACATTTATGATCACATAATGGAGCCCTTTGGTCCAGTGTTTAGAAGGACTTCACATTAACAATGGCTTGGTGATGAAGTCCCAGTGTCTGATCTATTTGGACCATGAGGGTCTCCAGTTTGATTTCAAGTCAGCTGATCTCCACTCACATAGCCATAGTGCTACAAATCCCCACACCCACCCTGGATCTTGGAGTGGAATTTTAGGCTGGAATCTTCCAGCCATTCCCGCCGGTAGGATCTTCCAGTCCGACCGACGGTGAATCCCCGCTATGGGTTTCGCGGTGCTGATAGCACCAAAACCAGAAGATCTCGCTGTCAGCCAATGGCAGGCACAAACATGCCACGGGGAGATGTGGGGGGAGGTGGCAGAATCCCTCCCATTGACTGACCACTGTTTACTGTTCCTGTAGGAGTGTCTGATGCACTGACTGTCCTTTCTCATTTTAGCTGTTGTGTTGCCAGCATTTCTACTTTTTATCATTAGATTGTTCCATGACATACTGAGGACACTAAGTTGGGAAATAGATGAATGACATTTCAGTGGATGACAAGCTCTCAAAACCTTATAGATTTTTAGGGCGACAATCTTTACAAGCCAGTACAATAGTAGTGGAAAATCAGAGCTGCATTAGTGTTTTCTTTGTCTTTCCAATTTTCTCAAAACCTTACACTGGGTGGAAGCCAGGGTTGGGGGTGGGGTAGAGACAAGGAGGTACCCTGACTCAGTGTGAGCCAGGACAATGTGTGAGTCAAGGGCATGTGGTGTCTTTCAGCCCATCCCTGCTCTCCCACAATTACACTTTCCAAGCGTGGTCACTAATCAAGCGGACTTGCTTTTACCCCAGCCCAGGGATGGTGCGTTGATCGCTACCACCAGCCAGGGACAGCTGCCCCTACCACCTTTATTCTGCAATGTTCATACTCATGAAACCACCAATCCATTTTGAACTAACCTTCCAGCAATTGCACTTCTCGGACACTGGGCTTTTTAAGAAGAATGTGAAGACATGTAAAGATGGAATAGGGCCGCAGTCGACACTTGCACCTCTCTCTCTACCTTATTTCACACGAGACTAACCAAACAGGTTCACAAACGTACGGGCTTTTGCTTTTTCAGCATCTAGCTTTGATTGAAACATGAAATACTTCAAACAATCACTACGGTTTGGCACATCACAGTTCCAATGTAAATCAAAGCTTTTACTTACTTGTGCAGAAAGACTATTTCTACGTTCACATCATCCCTGTCCTTGTGCAAGAAGTCCTTTAGAAAATTGGAGACACTCTCTAGTGTGATGTGTCCACACACTATTATATGCCTGTTAAAAGTGAGAGCAGACCAGGTTAATAATCAGTGCCAGAGCTAAGATCAAAAGGTTCCTACATTAATGCAGTCTTAATGTTTCACCAGAGAGACAAAATGGTGGTGTTGTGACAGGAGGTGATGGATTTCTGTCTGTGAAAAAGCAGGAAACGCTCGTGAACTTTTGGAATTCTGTGTTCATCATACAGGGGAATGCCAAATTCATCCTATAAGTTAAACTCCAGCAAGATTTCTAAATGGGCCTGAAAAGCCTCTCCCCTCTACCTTACTGTGCTCCTGTAGTACAACACGAGTTTTTACTTTGCTCTTGCTCAAACCCACATGAGGTACTGGGACAAGATATAAACAAACACCCGACTTGTCAAATGCATATTTGGTCAAACCCCAATCTGGACGATTAGCAATTCTGTGGTTGCACAAAGCATTGTGGTGAAATCCTGGGTCTGTTCTCTCTCACTGACTTCAACTGCAAAAGCCTTTGCTCTGCCACTTTCACAGGAGCAGCTAATCACTCTCGGTTTCACCCTATTTGAAAGTTTAGAGATTCTGAAACATTTTATCTGAAGACACCAATGGCGTTTAAAGTTAAAGTTTATTCATTAGTCACAAGTAGGCTTACATTAACACTGCAATGAAGTTACTGTGAAAATCCCCAAGTCGCCACACTCCAGCGCCTGTTCGGGTACACTGAGGGAGAATTTAGCGTGGCCAATGCACCTAACCAGCACGTCTTTCGGACTGTGGCAGGGAACCGGAGCACCTGGAGGAACCCCACACAGACACGGGGAGAAGATGCAGGCTCCGCACAGACAGTGACCCGAGTCAGGAATCGAACCCGGGCCCCTGGCGCTGTGAGGCCGCAGTGCTAACCACTGCGCCAGCGTACCGCCCAGATGAAAAAGAGGTTATACCAATCAGGAAGAATGAAGGAGAGACACTGGCGATGAGCTTTCAAATACATCAGTGACTATTTAGTGCTCAGTTTTGATATCTCTCAAACAATCATGTGCCACAGGGAAAAGCCTCAATCATTTTTCTTGCTACCTAAATAAACCAGAGTACGGTTCAGAATCCACAGCAAGAAGGAACTGCAACAGCCACACATAGCCCGCAGCAAGAAACTAAGAGGTTACCCAAAGACCAAAGCTGCAGGGCATCCCTTCAATATTTGGTTTCACTGTGTACCAAACAAGAGCCCAAAAATGTTCAAACCCCTGATGAGTTTATAGTTTCTTTCCCTACTGCCTTAAAGGATCACATTGGAAATTATAAGAAAGTATTTGAAATGTGATAAGAATAGAATACGTGGATCTGTGAATATCTCAGTAATCAGATTAATCTTGGCGTATTATGGTTTGGGTGTAGTGCAAGATTTCCTATCATGTGTTGAGACTGATGAGGGGAAATCAATTGTCAAGTCAGATAAAAGTCCAACAGGATATTGAAGAGTTATTGAGGTGACATGGTAGATTTAGTGCCAGACAGGCAGAGTTATAGATGGATGTGAGGCAATTAGACAGCTCCCAACACACACTATTTCAAAACAGAGTTGAGAAAGTGACTTATCTAGCAAGACATGTTGTTCTAGGGTTGATAACCATTTAAGTTGACACACTAAGAGAACTAAAATCAGGTCTGATGAACCTCCTAATATACCCAACAACTCCAACAAACACCTTCACTAAACATGGACACAAACCAATACACGTTTTCATGCACCCCACAGACCAACCTCAATAAATGCATTTAAAAACACCAAACTAATAAACCCCTTCACATGCCAACCCCAATAAACACCTCCCACACCACATTCACAAATCAATAAACCCTTCATTTACCAAGCCCTGGTAAACAAAGAACAATACAGCACAGGAAACAGGCCCTTCGGCCCTCCAAGCCTGTGCCGCTCCTTGGTCCAACTAGACCAATCGTTTGTATCCCTCCATTCCCAGGCTGCTCATGTGACTATCCAGCTAAGTCTTAAACGATGTCAGCGTGCCTGCCTCCACCACCCTACTTGGCAGTGCATTCCAGGCCCCCACCACCCTCTGTGTAAAAAACATCCCTCTAATATCTGAGTTATACTTCGCCCCTCTCACCTTGAGCCCGTGACCCCTCGTGAATGTCACTTCTGATCTGGGAAAAAGCTTCCCACCGTTCACCCTATCTATCCCCTTCATAATCTTGTACACCTCTATTAGATCTCCCCTCATTCTCCGTCTTTCCAGGGAGAACAACCCCAGTTTACCCAATCTCTCCTTATAGCTAAGACCCTCCATACCAGGCAACATCCTGGTAAACCTTCTCTGCACTCTCTCTAACGCCTCCACGTCCTTCTGGTAGTGCGGCGACCAGAACTGGACGCAGTACTCCAAATGTGGCCTAACCAGCGTTCTATACAGCTGCATCATCAGACTCCAGCTTTTATACTCTATACCCCGTCCTATAAAGGCAAGCATACCATATGCCTTCTTCACCACCTTCTCCACCTGTGTTGCCACCTTCAAGGATTTGTGGACTTGCACACCTAGGTCCCTCTGTGTTTCTATACTCCTGATGACTCTGCCATTTATTGTATAACTCCTCCCTACATTATTTCTTCCAAAATGCATCACTTCGCATTTATCCGGATTAAACTCCATCTGCCACCTCTCTGCCCAATTTTCCAGCCTATCTATATCCTGCTGTATTGCCCGACAATGCTCTTCGCTATCCGCAAGTCCAGCCATCTTCGTGTCATCCGCAAACTTGCTGATTACACCAGTTACACCTTCTTCCAAATCATTTATATATATCACAAATAGCAGAGGTCCCAGTACAGAGCCCTGCAGAACACCACTGGTCACAGACCTCCAGCCGGAAAAAGACCCTTCGACCACTACCCCCTTCACACAGTCCACATACCAACCCCAGTAAACCTCTTTACACAGTCCACATACCAACTCTAGTAAACCCCTTTACACAGCTCACATACCAACCCAAGTAAACCCCCTTACACAGCTCATATACCAACCCCAGTAAACCCCTTTACACAATCCACATACCAAGCCCAATAAACCCCTTCACACAGTCCACATACCAACCCCGGTAAACCCCTTCACACAGTCCACATACCAACTCCAGTAAACCCTTTCACAAACCTCATATACCAACTACAAAAACCTTCTCAAAGAAGTTGTAACTGTCCAGATTTACATGTTACATGAGGCTCTGGTGGATTGTTGGTCCCTGTGCATCTACCCTCAACAAAGGAAGAAAATAAAATTGGGATCAAGCACCAATTTTTGATTTATTATCACCTAGAAAAACTGTGAAGTGTTAATAATGTCTGTTGACTATAAAAGCTGTGTAACTGCTGCAAATTCTAAGCTGTCTAAGAGGTAAACAAACAGCACATAGTCATCTGGGAATCCTCAGTTCCACAGTCTCTGAATCCATGGTGGTGGCAAGGTGGAGGGGGGGGGGGAGAGAGAGAGAGAGAGAGAGAGAGAGAGAGAGAGAGAGAGGAGTGTAGGGGCGGAGGAGGGAGGGGGTTTTGGGTAAGGGGGGGGGAGTGGGGCGGGTGGAGTCATTGTTTTCAGTTGTGAAAAGGTTTACTGGAGTTGGTATGTGGACTGTGTGAAGGGGTTTACCGGGGTTGGTATGTGGACTGTGTGAAGGGGTTTATTGGGCTTGGTATGTGGATTGTGTAAAGGGGTTTACTGGGGTTGGTATGTGAGCTGTGTAAAGGGGTTTACTAGAGTTGGTGGGTTGCATAATACAATTTTCCACTAAAATAAGACAAATAGACTCAGCAAAATGTAGAAAAACATTGACAAGTGGTAACTGCATTAATTGTCATTGGTAATGGTGCTGTACTTCAGGGGTATTTCTAACTTGCTAAGTAAATTACTAAGTAATTATCGTGGGATTTTCAAACAAAGATGCAATAGACCATGACAGATGGAGAAAATGTGTGAGGTGACGGGTTCACATTTTTATCACGACAACCCGATCAATTAATTTGTTGTGCTGAGACTCGGTGGAAGGTGCTGCAGTGTTCTGAGTTTTACCTGGCACAGGTTGGGTCACTGAGTGCGCTGACTGTGAGCCATTAGCTCCGTGATGCAACATAGAGAGAGCACGCCAAGCAGAAGATGCTCAAGTGCACAGCAGGTCATTCATCATCTGAAAGGGAAAGGCAGGCGAATGGTATACATGCGTTCCAAGCTCCTTTCACTTTCAGATGCTGAATGACGGCCGTTTATTGTTTTATTTTGGATCTCCACCACGTGTAGGGTTTTTCCTCATCTCATCTTCTAATACACTTTATTAAAGTGCATTCACCATTGCTTGTACAATAAAACAGTAACCGCACTCCAAGAATTACTTCCTTGGTTGTAAAGTGCTTTGGGAAGCCTGGAGGTTCTGAAAGGTGCTGTATGCATGCAATGTCTTTCTCTCTTATGCTGCCTGTTGGAATATATTTAGCTTTGGCTTTTAGTGCTAAACTTTACAGATGTTGACAAGGAAACTGGTATGCGGAGTATAATTATCCATGAAAGCAGCCATCATTTTGCTCTTTCTAAAACACTGGTTAAACCCACCAGTGAAGGACAGATGCTTCTTCCAGACTGCTCTTGGCGAGTTTGAAGAACATTATGTGATTAGGATCTCATGGGAGCATTTCAATTTAAAATAAGATTCTGAGCTTGAAAGTGAAGTGGAAAGGACAATATGAAGAGATGCAGATGTTCTTGGAGGAGGTAAAACAATGAAGTGAAACAAAAGAGATCATTTCTCCAAAGAGTCTTTTGTAATTATATAAGAGAGCGTGTGTGTGCATGAGTGCATGTATGTATATCATTTATGTGTGTGTATACATTTGTATGTTTGTTATGTTTAATGTGTCTCATTTATAGTCACAGAGCTACTACAAGTAGGAGTTCTTTTAAAGACTTGGCTGTGGCAATCTGCCCATCTGTTTTGGACGGCAGATTTCACAGCACCAGCAGCAAAAGACAAACAGCTGTGGTTTGCATGTCCACATTGATTTGCAGATTGCAATTGCATTTCTGACTTTCATTTTCCAGTAAAGTCCTGAAACCTGGAAAACACATCCAGTAAAATGGCGGCCGACAGAACAGCTGTTTCCAGTTCTACTTTGGTACAGCAGCATCTGAATGTGGGGGAATCAATCACCATCTTCACGTGGCTCTTACAGAGGCAGCAGCGTTGACCAATTTACTTCACACCCTGACAGTATTATAAAGTAAATGTAGCATTGGAGCACGTTTAACTATATAATGTGCCTGAATGGAGTTTTGCCAACAGTATGAACCATACTGCGAAGTGGAGGAGAGGCTGGTAGTACTTTTCCTGTGTTATTTAATGATTTTAATTTGAACTGAGAGTACTGCTCAGACCTCTGTGCACTCGTTAAGTGAAGTTACTGAATTGTACGAGGAAACTGATCTAACATAAGACAACACGTTAACTGATGTGGCTTTATGGGTTATGCCATCATAACTTCCTCAGGATTGGGCAGAGTAATTCAGAAGGTGTCAAGAGCACTGACTGATTAAATAAAAATATTCATGAATACAGCTCAGTTAGCTAAGCCACATGGACCAGAAGATGCTAGGTTCAATTCCACTGAGTGAGTTATTTATAGCAGATCGAGGAGGAACCAAAACATTACCAATAATGAGGGGACACTCAACATCAGAATCACTCACAAGTGAAACAATCACAAGTATCCGTTTCGTTTTTATCATCATCGATGTTGTGGTTGGGGCAATAAATTTGGCACAAAAATCCTGGGTTGGGGATGTGGATATCAGGCCTGCTTTGTGCTCCTGATCACAATTAATTCAGCCAGGGACTGTCTTGGCAGTGATGCCTCCCTACATCAGATCAACTGTTGGCATTCACTGTATGAGCTCAGCCATGGAGAATGGTTCTTTCAGCAAGGTAATGGAGGACTCCTGTAGAATTCCAGCAACAGTTAAAGAGGAGGATGAAATTGGTGAAAATATATATTTTTTTGAACTGCTTTGATGATCCAGAATATGCAACCTCCAGATGGGCGTACCCCAGAGGTAACCCCCTAAAACTGCACTACAGGATGCCTCGGAAGTCCCATAACATCAACTACTCAGTAATTACGCAGGAAGTGTGGACTTCAGATGGGTAATTCCCCTGCTAGTGGAACCCTCTGGAATAATCTCTGACTCTTGAGTTAGAGTGGGAAATTTTGGATGTTTCTGTCTTTCTTACCTGAATAGTTACCCAGGAAAAGTTAGAAGGATTAAAACTGATTCTTACTCTTGGGCAACTATATTACTAACCTCCACCCCCCCCCCCCCCCCCCCCTCTGATGCCTCACTCCAACTGTCCTTCGACTCTCCGACTCATGCCTGATCCCCCAACTATCAAACTATCATCTCCAAGCCCCAACTACCCTCCAATTCAACTACCCCCCCGATTCCCCAACCCGACTCCCCCCCCAATCCAAGTATGCCTCTGACCCCCCCCACCCGACTGCCCTGACCCAATCTTCCGAACCCGCTAACTCTTGAGCCACCTGCCACCCTACCTCTTCACCCATTTACCTGCCACCCGACCCCCTCACCCACCCACCTACCCTTTACATCCTCACCCACTTCCCCACCGCCTCACACACGTACCCAGGAAAAGTTAGAAGGATTAAAACTGATTCTTACTCTTGGGCAACTATATTACTCCTAACCTCCACCGCCCCCCCCCCCCCCCTCCCCCCCACCCCTGATGCCTCACTCCAACTGTCCTTCGACTCTCCGACTCATGCCTGATCCCCCAACTATCAAACTATCATCTCCAAGCCCCAACTACCCTCCAATTCAACTACCCCCCGATTCCCCAACCCGACTCCCCCCCCCAATCCAAGTATGCCTCTGACGTACCCCTCACTTACTTACCCACTTACCTTACACACCTACCTTCTCTCTGTAGCTTCTGCAACTGGCTTTGGGACCGTTAAACTCGCTGTATACCGGATTGGCAGCTCGTGCTGTAGTGTAGGAATGCTGCACTGAGTAAGTTTGGAAGGATCCTCCATTGGAAGATGGGTCCGAAAAATTGTCGGGAGACAAGTAGGTAACTTTGTGTCTGATCTGGGTGGTAAACAGGAGGTCTGACCCAGATTGGAAGTTCTGGGTCATTATGAGGTTTACAGTCCATCTAATTTTGGCCACTCTTCAGTTCCCAACTTCTGCCAATGTCAACATCTTGCTGAGATATTGTTCAATGTGCACCATGTTCTGTGATACCTCGTGTTAATAACCATTGCTCAGCATCAAACTCAGTAAGTGTCGGTGTGATACTTTGCCAAGGGGGCATCATAATAACTGACCTTAATCCAAAAGCAACATTCAACAGGCACTTTCCCTCCAGGAAACATTAGGTAGCAACTAAGAGCAAGATCTTTGGCTTACATTCTCCTCGCTACCTGGGACCAGTCACAGCATTCTGACCACATGAGAGCTAGGTCATCAAAAATCATAGTTTAATACAATGTAGAAGGGGACCATCAAGTCTGTGTCAGCTCTTTCAAAGAGCAATTCAGTTAGTTCCACTTCCTGGCACTTACCCAATATCATGACAACTTTTCTCCTTCAAATATTTACCCAATTTCCTTTGAGGGCTACTGTTGAATCTTCTTACACCACCCTATTAAGCATTGCATTCCAAACCTAACCATTCGCTACGCAAAGAAGTTTTCCCCTCAGGTCACCTCTGCCAATCACCTTGAATCCATGTCCTTTGATTATCAATCCTTTAACTGTTGGAAAGAGTTTCTTTTTATTTACTCCATCAAAACCCCTTCATGATTTTAAACACCCTTATTAAATTACCTCTTAGCCTCCTCTGCCCTGAGGACATTCCTTCTCCAGTCTAGACACTCAACTGTATTATCCCATTCTTGGAACCACTCAAGTCAATCTCCTCTGCACCCTTCCCAAAGCCTTCACATTCTTCCTAAAGTTTGGCACCAAGAGTTGGACACAATTCCCCAACTGGGGACGAACTATTGTTTTACTTGGGAGACTAATTTAAAGTAGAAAGCGAATAACATTGAATTTAAGCTGCTGAAATTTCAAATTTGTTTCTACAAATATGTGGACACAGAATTCCAATCATATCCCAAGAAGAATCAAATGCTCTGAATTTTAAATATACAAGGCTTGGACAGCGGTAGAGGCACTGCTGGGGTTGGAAGGGAGGAGACAAATTTAAGATAACAAAAAAGGAAATGGTCATTAAAGCTTAATATCTGTAGTGAGGCCCAGAAATGAGCTTTCAATGTGGTAGAAATGAATTATTGAGGAGTGGGATAGCAGTCAATTAAATTGGAAGGAAAACATTTCATCTTTTTATTAATTCAAATCTCTAGGGCTTTAAAAGAGGAGTAATTAGATATGCATAGAATCCAATAACTTTTTTTTTTACAATTTAACAGAACATTAAGCAACATTAAGTTGTGAGGAGCTGTGTAACTTAGATTAGAAGATGAAAGTACATCTGAAGTAATCTGGTCATTAGATGAGTTCCCAGTAGATGTAATTAATAATTTGGAAAATATTCAACGTAAATCGCCTCCATTGTTAAGGGTGTAAAAATATAATCTTACAAAAGCATCTGCAATCACATGGAAACATCTTTTAGGGAAATGATGGTTCCCATAACCATTTCCTTGAACATTTGTTCCTGTTGAGTGTATAAGTAACATCTGGGTTTTCAGGCTTTAAGCTCCTGTATACACTGCTTCCCTTGGTAGAGAAGAAAAGGCTCAAGTGATGAGTATAATGAAATGAATATTAAAGGCTAGCTGATACTTTTGGATTTTATTTTTTCATCATTTTGAATGTATTTTGGTACCTTAAGTGTGAAGCACCATTTCCAGAAAAGCCAAGAACCTTTATCCAGGTCTTTGTGGAATAGGTTAGGAGCCAAATGAGAGGAATTCAGTTGTGATAATAAATAGTAATGCTCATTTTGCATCTCCCTCCCATCCACCGCTCTTTTAACACCTGCTTGAGTGGGAGCTTGTCTCATGAGGATTTTGTACCTGGCTGGTAGTCAATCCTGCCAGTGCACCAATCACTCTTCTTCATAACTAAATGGAACAAAGATAGGATGCTGGAATCCGATAGTTGTGGGACCCTGTAGTCACTTGCAGGAGCTAGCTCCTTGAGGGAAAGCTGCTGGCTGTACGACAAAGTTACCCCCAACAGCCTTACCCATTAACTCCAGGGTCCCAATGGTTTGGAAAGCTCTACAGAATTATTGATTCCATAACTGCAGAAGGCAGGCAGAGCTTTGTGGATAAATGGAGACTTAGGTCAGTGAGCCTTTTCTGCACCGCCAGGGATTTTGACATGTACCCACCACCAGACTGTCAGACACTTGATGCATACCCAAAAATAGTCTGGCAGGAACACAGACATATACCCACCACCAGACAGCAGACACCTAATATATACTCACAAATAGCATGGCAAGATTCAGATATATTCCCACCACCAGAGTGCCAGACATCTGATGGACACCTGAAAATACTCTACAAAATTCAGACATGTATCCACCACCAGACATGTAGCACCCAACAATATTGAAATACATAACTGGACTGTCAGAATTCAGCACACACCTTTAAATTGTCCAACGTTGATTGCAAAAACACAAGATCTTTATACACAAATACGTTACACCAAACAGTTTGGGAGTGATTTGGATTATTATCTGGGACCTCCCTTTCCCCAGACAGCCAACATTTCAAGTACAAATCCACCACCACCAGGAAAAGAGGGAAAACAAACCCTCGGTCACAAAAAAAACATGACCGAGATTCAAAATAAGGCAATAAAAATACCCTTACCTTATCATGATGGAGAAAGCCATGATGTGGAGTTGCCGGCGTTGGACTGGGGTAGGCACACAAGTAGTCTCACAACACCAGGTTAAAGTCCAACAGGTTTATTTGCTGGCACGAGCTTTCGGAGCATTGCCCCTTCATCAGGTGATGAAGTATGATGAAGGGGCAACTCACCTGATGAAGGGGCAACACTCTGAAAGCTTGTGCTACCAAATAAACCTGTTGGGACTTTAACCTGGTGTTGTGAGACTACTTATTATGAAGGAGAAAAACATTCAGTGCAATACTGCCTGTACAGGTGAGCAGTAATCTCAAATGGGTACCATCTAACTTTCCTTCCTCTATCTTGTAAAGATGTAGCACCATTTGAATCTTAATTTTTCATAGATTTATATGAAAAGGCTAATTTGGAACAGGTTCCATACTTACATTTGAGTACAAGAAATTAATTTAAAATATGTAGAACTGAAAAAATTTTTTTTGATGCAAACTTTGAAATTAGAATCCTTATTTAAATCAGTTCTTTGTTTCAAATGCATATTGTATGTAGTAGTAAACCAGACACTTTATATGATGACGCAATTCCTTTTACAGTGCTAGGTTCTAAAACTACTTAATAGTGCAAAACTGGTATTTTTATTCTCTTCCATTAAAGCTGCGACAAGATCAATCTACATTAATAGGGACAAGGGTATAGCATTACTGAGATATGCCACCCTGTACCCTTGATAATGCCAACTTGCAGGGAGCTCAGCTGGTCATTCTATGTTGCTACCATTCCAGTCTTCTGATGTTCTAGAAAGTACCTTAAATCCTGTACAGATTAAAAGTGCCATCAGCACACCACTTGTGAAATCCAGGTAGATTACAAGGTCCACGGATGGTGAGCTGCTGACTGGCACCAGCATCAGCTTGTAGGTTGCTGCAAGCATAAAATGATGATGCAACTCATCCCAAATCTGAAAGCCAAGCTAAAAGGGAATGAGACAAAACGAGCGATTGAGCCCAGTTGTATTTCTGGTGTCAGTGAACTTGACTCTCTCTGCTTGCTGTTAGTAACAGACCCAGCAATGATCTTTCGACACTATTGACAATCATATGTGTCACATCCTGACAACTCAGAGGCTAACATCATTGACTCTGTTAAGAGTCAGTCTTGTAAAAAGAATACTGAGCAAGTAGGAGCTAGGATGGTGGTGGTGGAGAACATGATTTTAATTCCTTAAATCCAATACAGGACATCTGTTCCTGAATGATAATACTGAAAATATGAGTGATAGGAAAGAGAGAGAAACTTCCTGAGGTTAGATCCATGCTAGTTTTCCAGTGGATCAATGTTTTCATGTCTCTGGAAGTGGGAAGGAAACAGAAACGGAACCAACAATTGACAAACATAGAATGGGGTGTGCATACGTCCTGGTGATGTATGTGGCTGATATCTGGCAGTCCATTTATTTATTTTTGTTGGGATGGGGCAGAGCTTGGGAAACAACTATGTAACAGCGCTGACCTGAGTTATCATAGTGCTTCAATTTGACAAATACTTCAACATTTACATCTCGTTAAAACCCTCAGTGGACAATCCGACTGAGCGAAAACATTGGAAACAGGCAGCAGTCAAACACAATTAGCACTTACATTAAAAAGGAAAGAAGTAAACAATGTAACAGAAAGCCCAGAGACGCAACACAAATGGAGTAAACCAGTGTGAGTTAACATGCAAATGCAGCCATGCAGCAGCAAACCCAAGGGGCAGATAGGTAAAGAGCAGCTCCAGCATCAGCACCAGACTCAGCCACACCTCCGTCTACTGCTCTAATCCTCGGTCTCATTGCTCTAGTGCATTAAAGGCATAATTCTCCTTCGAGAAAGTGCTGCTGCTGTCCTGTGGTAAAGTCTCTTAAAGAATGCAACAGTTTTAGACATTTCAGAAAGTGGGTGCAGAAGAAACCTTAGTATATTTTGCTACTTTTGTCAGTCTGCACTAGTGGCTTCCTGCTAGGCTGCATTGGATTCAGAGCAATGCAATTCCATAATCTGATGGCAGGCTTTATTTTTTCTAACTCTCATCACTGAAGGTTTATGAATAATGACAGCTAACAAACGGCGAGCTATCTTAATTGGTGTTTAGACATTCTGTTGCTGCGCAAAATGAATGTTTATGTTGAGTGCTATGTTGATACGGTAAAATTAGAAAGTTGGAAAATAAGTTGTTTATAAAATGTCACTTTGCATCAACTTCCTTCACATTACAAAAAAAAAAGTTGCAATTATACGAAAGACAAGAACTGTAGCCAGCTATCGGGGCTGAGGCCAGAAGCCACACTTGCCAGCTGTGGTTTAAGACATTGCATGACTGGAAATTACTACCACATGGTCTTATCTCCTGGGCAGGGAGTCTGAACGTTCTGACAATTTGTTCTCTGAACATAAGCCTCCAAATGAAAACCAAAATGTTGGCCAAACATAACATATCGTCAATCTTCTTCTGCTAATGGGGAAATGAGACAAAAAACAAAGGACACTGACTTCCAGAGTGTTTCCCAGCTATATAAGCACTGATGCAAAGTCCAAGTGACTAAAGGTCTTATAAACTTTACACCAAACATAAATTGAGAACTTTTTCCACAGAAGTTACCTCCACCAGGCAGTTTGTGTGCTGATGAAAGAGCTGGTTTTCAATTAGGGTGGGATAATTAAGGTGGGGTCGAAAATCTGAGGGAATTCACAAAAGACAAAAATTAGCAGAAGCAACAAACAGTGACTATCTAAAAGCAAAAAAAAATGCCCGCTCAGTCAAGCAGGCTGCTGACAGATTGTAAAGCAAGCCAAAAGCATTTAAGGATCTGAAGGGCTGGGAGTTGAGGCCTTCAGAGTTTTGGAGGGGGAAGGGGAAGGGAAGGGAAGGGACGCAGGGATTTGACTGAAGATTAGGGCCGAGGATTTAGACCACACAGTATCACTGAGCTGAACGCTGGTGACAGACGAGCCTCTGGCAAGCTCTCGTGAAATGGTTTCCATGGAAGAGTCACATGGATTTTAATGAAACATGGAAAGTACAAAAGCTTCACGCAGAAAATAAGGATGAGAATATCAGAGTGATGGAAGAACTGACTAAAAGACCAGATTAGATATTCTTTAAAATGGAAATTTAGAAATTAATGATGCAATGTAAATATGAAAATTAAACAATGATGTTATCCTTTTTTGGAGGGGGGGAATGCCAAAACAAGGTAGCTGGAATAGTCTGGCTGCCATGCTTTTCTTCAACCTTATGTGCTGTAGACTAATAAAACAACAGGAATTCTTGTTTTGAGGCACTAACAAAAAAAAAGTTAACAAAGGTGACATGTGCCTTATCAGAGCCAAAGGTCTCCAATGACAGTGTGACAATCCTAGCAGTAACATCTGACATCACAGTGCAAACAAAATATTAAATCTCTGTGGGTCAGAGGTCACCACAAGCACGCCTTGTCCAGTTTGACTTACTTTCTGCCTCGTGTCGCATTAAAAGTCCCTCCGTATTTCTTCCGATTAAGGATGAGAGCAGCAATTTCTGGTACGTATCGAGCAAACATTGCCTACATGCATGAAACAGAAAAAGAAAATGGCATGCAGAGAGTGTTCTACTGCATCAGAGGCAGCAGAGGCGCATGGGATACTTACTTTCTTCCATTAACCGCACTATAGGTACCACCATATTTCTTGCGGTTTCCTATTAATTCTATGATTTCAGGGACGTAGCTCGCAAACATGGCCTAAGAAGAAGATAGGAGACAGAAGAATAGACTAAAAAGAGAGGCCAAAGAGGGGGGTGGGATGCTGTGCTCTAAGGTTCAGAAGATGTTCTTAAGATCTGAAACCATGAAAGAATTAGTCAGATCTGTAAAGAAGATCTCAGCTCTGCTCAAACTAGAACTCACAAAGCAAAAAGGCTCAAGGAAAGGGTTCTTTTTCGTAAGAATCTAAAGGAATTGGAGTTGTTTTGAAATTATGTTGCGAGAATATTTTCATCTACTCAGGAGATGTTTCTCTAACAGAACAGTAAAGGCAACAAATAAACTGTAGTCTCTAAAAGAACGAAATGAGGCCAAAGGCTCAGAAGAGCTTGCACCAGTTTAGTTTGTGAGTTTTAGGAAATTTTTCAATGAAAATAATTGGACCAAAATCATGTTTTTGAAGAAAAATAAAAATGTTAAAAAAAAGTCAGAGCTGATCATGTAACAGCCAAACAAGTCCAAAAGGTCTGCTCGCAAGATTAACATTGAAGGAAAAAAAATGCAAAAGTAGTCAAGAGAAAATTTCTATCTGCCATGTTTCGTGCAACAAACACTTTGCTTGTGGTAGGTTGCATCTGAGAGCTGTGTCTGGATGAGTTTCTGAATGATTTACGTTGGGATCCACCTAGAGCCACCTCACAGTTACTCTGGCTTGTCTATGGCGAGCTATTCTCAATTGTAAACTCAAACTTCAAGCTTTAGTTTTGGCCATCCAACATTCGTTATCAGCAAGGGTGCTAAGCTGTATGTAAAAGAGACAGCAGGATCTTCTCAACATACACTGAGCTCTCAAATGGTGCATTTGGTTCATTCTCATGAACGTGTTTAGTTCAAAATTATATTTTGAAACGTATTTTCAGCATAAATTAATTAAACCGAAATCCAGTAGCACTTACGATACAAATAAAAATATGCTGACTCAAGTGGAAACTCTAGCTGGTTGTCTTCCTCCCACCCCCAGAGGAATTGAAACTAACCATAGCACCATTATAACAGTTCTTAGTCAGCACATATCAACTCCAGAAGCTCCACCTGTAGGCTGATTTTACTAATTGAGGCATCAAAACAGGAGAGGGAACCTCATTGAAATGCTATCACCGCGGACTGTGAGAAAGCATAATTATGGGCATTAGTTTCCTCTCATGACCTTGAACGCCCATTCAAAAGAAATTATCATGGGACGCAGGCTTTGCTGGCTACACCAACATTCATTGCCCATCCCTAACTGCCCTTGAGAAAGTATAACCATTGCAGTCCGTGTGGTGTAGGTACACCCACAGTGCTATTAGGGCACGAGTTCCAGGATTCTAGCCCAACAGCAGTGAAGGAACAGTGAGATATTTCCAAGTCAGGATGGTGTATGGCTTGGAAGGGAACATCCAGGCGCTGGTTTTCCCAGGTATCTGTTTCCCTCCCTTGTCCTTCCAAATGGTAGTGGTCATGGGTTTGGAAGGTGCTGCCTGAGGAGCCTTGGTGAGTTTTTCCATCTTGTAGATGGCACACACTGCTGCCACTGTTCGTCGGTGGTAGAGGGAGTGAATGCTTGTGGGTGGGCTGGGTGCTAATCAAGCGGGCTGCTTTTCCCTGGATGGTGTCAAGCTTCTTGAGTGTTGCTGGAACTACACTCATCCAAGCAAGTGCAGAGTACTCCATCACACGCTTGACTTGTGCCTTGTCGATGGTGGACAGGGTTTGAGGAGTCAGGAGATAAGTTACTTGCCACAGACTCCTGAACTCCGACTTGCTCTTGTAGACACAGTATTTATATGGCTAGACCAATTCAGTTTCTAATGTTGATCATGGGGTAGTTAGCAATGGTAATGCCACTGAATGTCAGGGGATGATTAAATTCTCTTTTGTTGGGATGGTCATTGCCTGGCACTTGTGCGGTGCAAAATTTACTTGCCATTCGTTGGCCCAAGCCTGGATATTGCCCATGTCTTGTTGAATTTGGACACGGACTGTTACAGTATCTGAGAAGTCACAAACGATGTTGAACATTGTGTAACCATCAGCAAACATCCCCACTTCTGACCTTACGATAGATGGAAGGTCAATAATGAAGCAGTTCAAGATGGTTGGATCTAGGACATTTCCTTGAGGAACTACTGCAGAGATGTCCTGGAGCTCAGATAATTGACCTCCAACTACCACAACCATCTTCTTTTGTGCCAGGTATGAGTTCAACCAGGACAGAGTCCCCATCCTCTACCCTTTGACTCTCACTGACTCCAGTTTTACTTGGGGCTCCTTATTGCCACACTTGTAGTCAAGGGTAGTTACTTTCATCCCATCTTATTTTGACAGAGAAGTTAACAATGACCAGGACTGAGTCAATAAGAAGGTCTCTTCTCTGGACACCACGTCTGTATTTTCAAACCCGCGACTAAGGGCATGCTTTACTGGACAGCAGTGATTGCTCTGCTCCAGAGATACCCGACACCAGACTCCCAAAACAACTGCTCAACTTGGACCTCGATCAAGGCAGGAGACTCCCAGGTGGGCAACAGAAACGCTTTAGAGACATCCTTAAAGCATCCCTGAAGAGAGATCAAATATCCCTGCTGACTCATGGGAGTTCCTGGCTTGTGACCAACCAAAAAGGAGAACGTTCAGTCGGAATGGCACGGAACACATTGAGACTTTGGTGGGAACATGCAGAGATGGAGTTGAGGCACTGGCGAGAGTGCACTAACCTCCCAACAACTGATCTACCTTAGCATCCAAGCACCACCTGCCCCGCATGTGCCAGAGTCTGCATATTGTGCACTGGAGCACCC
Organism: Mustelus asterias; assembly: GCF_964213995.1. NCBI lineage: Eukaryota > Metazoa > Chordata > Chondrichthyes > Carcharhiniformes > Triakidae > Mustelus > Mustelus asterias. The sequence goes on along the minus strand of NC_135828.1, from coordinate 13,878,984 downwards.
ATCTCAAATCCCATTGAACCGCAGTAGAAGCAAGTCATCCTCGATCCCAAGGAATTTGCTAAGAAGATTACTTTTATTGAAACGTCCTTTTAAATGTGGGCGCAAATGGCAAACAAGGATGAATTATTTCACATAAGCAGTGACTGAATTGAATATGTTACAGAGGGTGCATATTTGATAAGAAATTCTGTTAAACCAGTATGTTAAGAAGACCTGCATTATGAATCATCACCTCACTGGATTTGAATGCCTCAGTTGTGCACTTCAAGTTAAATTAGTGAGCCTCTTAGTTGGTCTTTAAAGATTTTGGATTCCATAGCCTGATGGCTATGGCACAACATCGTGGGCCGAAGGGCCTGTTCTGTGCTGTACTGTTCTATGTTCTAGCCTGGACAATGGCTTGTTTACACCAGTGAATGAATGCTGACTATCCTCTATGCTATATTCAAGAAGGTGTCAAAATTGTTTCTGACATTGAAATGTCAGTGATGAAAGCGTTCACCTGTTTATATCACCCTGAGCAATTTTTGAAATCACATCAGTGATGGTTACTAATAAATTTGACATGTTCTCATCCAGGGGTACAGGCTTTACAGTGCAGCCTATAACCACATGTTTGTTAGCAGTTGGAGAGGGACACAGAGGGGTAGGACTCCTGAAACCGCACTAAAAAATCTAAAACAACACTTTATTAAAAGGAGCAAATCACACAGAAGGGATTATGGTCGCTGGCATATGTAGAAAATTATTAAACAAAACAAAAACAGCTCAAAACACCAACCTGGAACTATGACATAAAGCAAGACAAATGTTTGTATTCTACTTTATCTACGTCACTGAAACTTTTTCATAGAACTGGTTTTAAAATGAGTAACAGCTAAAATTCCACTAATTTTCACCAGCTCATTTTAAAAACACAAAAGATTGAAAACACATTTTGATTGTATATAATCCCGGTTACACAAAAAAAATCATTTCTATTAGCATTTCTGAACAGTCTCATCAAGTTAAAAGGCAACTTTACCCTGCTTAAAAAAAACCCAAAGCAAATGGTTTAGTGTGGTTCAATTTAGCTCAGAATCGAGCCCTAAATTGGAGACTCTTGACTCTCTACCTGCTACATGGAGCCCTACGCAGAACAGATTTGGGCAGTGTCAACTTTTCACTGTCTGGATACTGGTTATGCTGATCAAAACTGCCCATAAATCAGGGCAAGAAAGGCATTAAAGCCAGCTGCCTCACTTAGGTCACAAAGATAGCAGTTGTGTGGAAAAATAGGAGGCATTCCCTGCAGCCCTTTTCCCAGATTCGAGCTCCGGCATTGTCGAATAATATGGTCATGGCAATAAAGTCATTTCCATATTTCATGAAAACGAAGTCACAATCCAAAACAGACAGCAACACGGGATGAAAATTAGTGATGGTTTTGGATGCTTTCCACAGCGTGGGCATCAATTTAGTGGAAGTCAAATTTACATTTATACCTAACTTTTTATGGTTTTTAATTACTTAAAATGAGCAGCACAAGCAGATGATGAGCTGTGGGATATGATCTATATCCCACTCAGCTGGTAATCATAACTCACTTGTAATTGTTAGCTGTGAGTTGTCAGGCCATTCTGCTATAGGAAATAAATCGTATTTCACAGCTCAACACATATCTTTGATTTACGTTACACCTGGCTATACTATAGCCAAGCTTGGAATGCTTAATGACAACCCAGGGTGCTTAAAGTGGAAAATGTTTCACTGCCAGCACTGATATTCACCCATCTTAATGAACATTAAAATTCACCATTTTCTTTTACATCTCAAGTAGTAAATGTTTATAATTGGCTCTCCGATAAAATCCTCAGTCATAGAATCATAGAATCCCTACAGTACAGAAGGAGGCCATTCGGCCCATCGATCTCCTCTGAGCTTCTTACTGATGGGCTGTGTAGAGATCCAATTTAATATTACAGGCAGTAGCATTCCCAAATCTTACAGGTCAGAAAATGTGACAAATTGTATGGGAGATTGCACACGCCATTGGAAAAATTAAGTATAATTGTTCAATCTGTCCAAGTTCAGGAGGAAACTGAAAGAATAAAATGGATAAAATTGGGTTTATTCTGGGTAGTCTGTCCCTACCCCCCAGACTTGTGTTCTTTCCATTCGTAGTGGCTGCACAAATGAGTGCAAGCTCAAAAGGGAGACTGCAAATGAACTCTATCTACAGAGTCCGCCCGAGAGATAATGAAGTGGGTGATATGAGGCGTAACTAAGGTTTCCAGAGGTAGAGGGCTTTACTTGCAGGAGGAGGGGAGCAGTTTCATTAGTGTTACTTTAAAATAATTTACACCAATAATAGTTTGGAGGCAGTGGGAGTAGAGTGAGGCTGATATTTTTTAATTGAAAATATCCCAGTGGATCATCCATGCTGTTGCTCACTGTTGTCAGATGTTAAAACCAGGATGGACATCAATCGCCAGCATTTTTCCCTGTATGGGCTCTGGGTATTTTCTGGGTTTTTTAAAAATTCCTCTCTCAGGTGATTATATGGCCCAGAGGGTGGGTAGGAGGGAAGGAGTGGTTCATTCATGATGTTCCAATGATCATGCTGCTGGGTAGACTAGAGGGACAAGCTGGTCTTTCCCTGCCAGTCAGTCTTGTCGGTTATTTTATTAAGGCAGGAGCATGGCACAGTGTATTATTCTGCTGCTAAACTGGAGCAGTGTGCAATCAGTCCCTCCTTTTTACGGCTGCATAGTCTAACTGCTGTGTAGACACCTTGAAGCTAATTGGAAGGCAATTGTTCTTGGAGGACCCAGAAATAAATGGCAGCATGCTCTTTGGAGCTACAGATATAATTCTAGCAGAATATTTCAAACAACAGAATAATATTAAGAAATAAAATATAAAACAATCAACAGGAATAGCCTGTCTGCCAGTTAGGAAGCCTGCTTCGCTGCTGTGCTGACTGTTGTCAACAGTGGGGAAGCTTGCATGCTTAAACTTTAATATATCCACTCAGCAAAACTGCATGAAAAAGAATTAATGGCATCCCCTGCTGTTGAATAAAATACAGTCTTTCAACATACTGGACTGCTTTATGGTGCAGCTGCACAGAATTGGCTGAGGGGCTTCTTGTTTTGCAGTAAATTATATTTTTTTTAAAAAAAATTTCTAAAAAGTCTCCAAGAGGGTAGAGTTGCCTTTGAACTAACTTACTAATGAGTCAACATGCTATCCCCTCCCTCCACTTCACAATTAACTTGCTTTCTCCGAGACCACAATACTTAAAGCTATTGTTTGGAATTTCTGTGATGTTTTATTTTATATTTAGATGCTTCAGTGGGGTCATTGTCATGTTAACAAAGCCATCATCTGAAGCTTGCCATTTTTCAATTCAGAAACAGCAGCACAATCTCAGTTTATAAAGTAAAGCATTTCTTGTTCCAGTTTTAAAATTAAATTGCTATGTATTATAATTTGAGAACACAGCAGATTAGGTAGTTGTCTAGTATTAAGGTTTCCTTAATCTTAAAAGACTATCACAGAATTCCAGTGCAAGACAAGCACTTAAAAGAAAATGTCTGATAACATATAGTTTAAGCATTAAAAACACCCTGGGGATGAATAGCTCTGGCTGCCTTCGCAGAGTCAACATATGGCAAGGACAGTGGGGTGCGAACATTAATGGTCCTAATCTTCCTCAGTCACAAAACATAATTCAGTGAACCCCCGCTGCTTTGCCTCTATGTTGCCCAGAAACTGTTTGCAAACCTGCCAATGAATTGGTAAAAATAAAGGCCTCTTCTTCAATCAAAACAGTGGAAATGTAATCAGCACCAGGAGCACTTGTACCAGGAGTGACTCTTCTGGGGTCGATCAAGCGATGGCTGGTGCTGGTAAGTACAGCTGCGTATGGTCATGGGTCTGCACAATTGGGATGGAAACCTGCCACACCGTACACAGTCAGAAAGTGCGTGTGGCTCTGAGAGGCTATGTGCCTGGCATTACCAAGCTAAGGATGCCTAAATTGCATATAAATTAGCCAATTGTCCAATGTTAAGCTTTCAAGGCCTTACCAGCATTGCGTTTATATTATTAAATGGCTGCTGGTTGGTGGGCCTTTCAGCTATGTTCGGCTGTCTGTTTAAAGGGAACCCTGCTTGGCAACTGTAGCTCGTTGTAAACAGATCCCATGATTTCTCCACTTTGCTGTTCCCTTTGCTTTTGCTGCAGAAGTTATTGAAGCTTCTTAAAGCTGCACTCCTTCTCCTTTTGTGTGTGTTTCCAAGAGAAGTTGCCAAACCTAAAGAAGATCGAAACGTTCAAAGGAAAGGTCATCAGCTAGAAACATTAAATCTGTTTCCCTCCTTACGGATGCTGCCTAACCTGCTGACCACTGCCAGCATTTCAGATCTCAGTATTTTGCTTTTACCTAAATGTATCCCACTGGATATCTTTATTCACCCGCAGGTTATGGAGATGTGGAAGCAGCATAAAGAGCAGTTGTCTATACACTTTAGAAGCGGAAGACAAGCGTATTATTATACTGCCGGCTGGGTATTACGATCAAGGCAATGTACAAGGCTTGAGCACCCGAGAAGTTGAAGAGTCACTAGTGAGGCAGTGACAGAACTGAGTCATCTCCTTCAGCCAAGCACTGAAGTCAGTCTGATGACAGGGGCAGTTCACAAAGGCTGATCTTTCCAATCAACAGAAGCTACTTGTGAAACGTCATGATCTGTAGTGTATGAATGCACTCTTCAGGTAATAGACACGTTGCTTGTTCAAGCCACAGGTTTCAGTAATTTCTCCATGGAAGCCAGCCAAGAGCACTTTTACCATCTGGCTCAATTCCCCAAAGTGCCAGATATTATTGGTGGCGCATGCATGTCCTTTGCCTCCAAGTCATTCCATTTTGGATATAAAGGGGCTCTATTCCAGGCCCATATAGCTGGTTTGTGATTATGAGAATGCATCTAGTATTTTCCATTGAGATGTCCTTGGACGTGGCTTGATCAGACGTGACTTGTGTACATATCGAGCTTTCGGTGGAGCAAATTGCCCAGATGTTAAAACTGATTGGGGGAAGGTGAGGTGGGGGTGGTAGGAAATCTTTTAGTAAGGCCTGATTTCTACGTTCTGCTGGCCCTTACAAACTTTCTTCTACACAACAAATTACGGAAGAAACTAGCACCAACCAGTGGCTGAAAGATGCCCTAAGTGGGATCGAGTAGATATTTGCAGAAACATTCAGCAGGAGTCTTAATGTTTCAAAAGGCTATCTTTCTAGTTAAGTGTCTGAGCCATCCAAGATGCAACAGTCTGCTGTATGTTTTGCAATACCCTGCCAAAAATCTGGCTTTTCACCTTTGCCCTGAACCTTGCACCAAGATCCATGATATCACTTTTAATCTATCCCATCCCAAATGCGCTCTCACAATACATTAGTACACTAGTTTAGAAAAATGTAATTCATCATGACAATGTAAGATGCAGGAGTTCCGCATATTAATTCCATACAGCGAAATCTTTGCTTCAGGGGCTGGCAACTGGAGTTGGGACGGGTTTCTGGGTTTTGCAACTGTTTCTAAGAGGATGGAAGAGTCACTCTGAACAGGATGGAGAGAGGGAGAGACAGGGAATTCCTCTACAGCACAGCCTTTGGCTGGAAGCACAGCCTGCCTGCTACGGAATACTCACCTCCAGGTAGTGAAACAGCCTATAATGTTGGGATACTGCAGGCCAACAGGAAAATCTCAGTCCACCTGATTCAGCTGCTCTTCACAAGGCTTTTAACAAGCCTAGCCTTGTGGGGCCCTGAACACTGCCTCCCCTAAATGGCTGGGCCTGGAACGTGGTTGGGAAACCAGCACACCAGCCGGTGCTGGAAAATTCTGTCCTGTGTCTGAGTTTAAGACTATGTGAAAGGAGGCCATGGATGAGTAAAAGTCTCCACAGGTTTCTGTCGCTGAGCCAGGCAGTCATATCACATTGCACAGAGATGTGTTGCAGACATTTTCACAGATATCCCCAAACTTAGAAGACAGCTTGGAGCACCCAAACAGTTGCTTGAAATGTGTTAGTGAGCCATCAAACTGCATTCCTGACTTCCAGCTTTCTCCCATAAGATGTAGGAGCAGAGGTAAGCCATTCGGCCCATCGAGTCTGCTCTGCAATTCGATGAGATCAAGACTTTTGTGATAATCCTCAACTCCATTTTTACACCTTTCCCCCACAACCCTCGATTCCCTCAGTGATTAAAAATCTATCTCAGCCTTGAACATACTTAACGACCCAGCCTCTACAGCCCTCTGCGGTAACGAATTCCACAGATTCACTACCCTCAGAGAAGAAATGTCTCCTCATCACTATCTTAAATGGGTGACCCCTTCCTCTGAGTTTATGCCCTCTGGTCCTAGACTCTCCCACAAGGGGGAATAACCTCTCAGCATCTACCCTGTCAAGCCCCATGAGAATCCTATCTGTCTCAATAAGGTTGATTCGCATTTTTCTAAACTCCAATGAGTACAGGCCCAACCTACTCAACCTCTTCTCATAAGAGAATCCCTCCATACTTGGGATCGACCTAGTGTACCTTCTCTGGACTGCCTCCAATGCCAGTATATCTTTTCTTAGATATGGAGACCAAAACTGTTCACAATATTCCAGTTGCCGTCTAGTTTTAGCAAGAGTTCCCTATTTTTATATTCCATTCCCAAAGGCCAATATTCCATTTGCCTTCCCAATTGCCTGTTGAACTTGCATGCTAGCCTTTTATGATTTATGCACGAGGACCCCCAAATCCCTCTGTGCTGCAGCTTTCTGACTCTCTGGTCAGCTCTTGCACCTCCTCTATTGCCACTTCCACAAATTTGTTCCTAATTTATTGATGAAGTGCCCCCTTCTACAGCACACTAAATGAACACCTTGGAGTGGATGGATCTGTGCTGCTTTTTTGTGCAGCTTTTTCCTGCAAGTACACAGAAAAGAGATATGTGTGTGTCACCCAAGTGACTACCTCATGTCAACCCTTGAAGATCTGCCACAGATACCTGGTCTTGGCAACAAATTTGATATATACAGCTGCCAGGTTTAGTGGGACACAGGGCAGCATGGGTGCAGGGACGCCAGTGTATTTGGAATATAGGTGAGCAGTCCCAGATTGTGTTTCATTCTCCCTCTCTGATACTTCACCAAGCTTCCAATGAAGTGCTGCTGAGATGCAATGTGGGACAAGTTTAGAAAATTTAGCAAAGCATAAAGACATTTACTCTCAAACTTCTTCCTACCTGGGTCCCAGGATCTGGCTGAAATTGACACAGCATGGACTCTTTCACCAAACTTCATCCAGGTTGGTCTGGCACTGCTTTTCCACTGATGGAAATCTCCGTACTCCAAAATCAATCAGCCTCCCCTGACCCACCTCCAAAGCTGCATTCATATTTACTGACTTGCTCCAGCCATTTCTCCCTCTAACAAGCCAGCATTCCTAGGAGAATAGCAGTTGCTGCCACTCGATGACGTGCTCTTTGACCCAAATGTGTACCCAACCCATCATGTGTCCATGGACTAGGAACTCTGTGAGATGGTGGAAATTTGCCAAGCTCACATTCTGATGCAAGGTCAACTAAGAACGCAGTAGACATGTGAAGCAACTGGTGTGTCCTAGCCACCATTGCAATACTGGGATCCCAATATCGCTTCCACAGTGTGATAGTGCTGCGAATAGGAAATACACACTGCCAGACGCCAGGAGAGCATCTCAATGGTGAATCCAGAAAAATAAAACCTAGTGCCTAATAATGTACGCTGTGAAAGAGATATTGGTGATGTTACAGCATTTTTCTGGATAACAATTCATGTGTTGAATAAGTTTGCTGAACTTATGTTTGCATTTGCAGGGCTGAATTCTACTTTTCCTATCGACACAATGGGAATAAGATAGATGCACTGCTGTCATAAAGCCACATTCTGTTCTTTCTATTGGATTCATTCAGAATAAAATGGTCAGCATCTTATTCCAAACAGCATAATCCAAGGAATTCAGGTTGAAGAAACTGATATTTGCAAGCGACTTCTCATTGTAATCCGTGCCGTGGCTTCTGAGTGCTACTGTTTAAAGTTTCACATGGCTGAGCTGCCCAAATATAAATATTCACAAATGTTTTATGAATTTGACACAATCCAATTCCAATTCTAAAGCAGAACATTACCCAAACTTGGAATAAATTGGCAACTCACTGCAAAATCCAATTATCCCCAGACACTTTTTTTTTTCATTGTATTGTCTTTAAAGACCCTGAGATTCTTCATTCAAATCTTGTCATGCTTCCACTCAGTTTAAAGTCCTAGAATTAGGATGTGCTTCCTTTCACAGTCCTTTCCTCCAACAGTCACTCCCTTTCTCTTTGCACGGAACTGCTTCAGCCATCAATCTATCCGATCTGCTAACTTATGTCATCTTATAACCCTATGTTGCTGTGGAGAAGTCATATTCTACTTGAAACGTTAACTCTATTTCTCTCTCCACAGATGCTGCAAGGCCTGTTGAGTATTTTCTGCATTTTGCTTCTATTTCAGATTTGCAGCATGTACAGTATTATATCTTTCCTCATCCTGTAATCCGTCATGTTCTTCTCAGTTTGCCTTGGCCCCAATTTGACGTCATCAGCCAATTTCATTATCAGTTCTCTTCTGCGTCTGGCCAAAATCATTTTATTAAATGGAAAAAAATATGAACAACGTTATCCATATCATTTCAATCCAAAGCGTATCTATTTAGCTCTGCTTTGTGCTTTCTCTCCCCCACTGTCTCTCTACATGGCTACATTTCCTTTAATACGTAATGGTGTCACAGCAAACCATGAGATGAAGACAGGTTCATAGAATCCCTACAGTGCAGAAGTAGGCCATTCGGCCCATCCAGCCTGCACCGATGACAATTCCATCCAGGACCTATCCCTGTAACCCCGTATATTTACCCTACTAATACTCCTGACACTAATTTACCTGCCCGTCTTTGGACTGTGGGAGGAAGCCGGAGCATCTGGAGGAAACCTACGTAAGACACGGGGTGAACGTGCAGACTCCACACAGTCACCAGAGGCCGGAATTGAAGCCGGATCCCCGGTGCCATGAGGCAGCGGTGCTAACCACGGTGCCACCGTGCCGCCCAAACACTTGTGTAAACAATGGCATAATTTCCCTGACAAATCTCTTTAATGGCACCTTGTCAAGAGCCTTCTGAAAATTCGACAATCCTATTGCATTTTTTTACCTACACATCCCATAGTTTTCTCTTCACAAGCATTTTGAAGGAAAACTGTATTTTTCAAATGTATTCAGCCCATATTCCTGATTAGCCCAAGAGGGGTAGAGAAATGCAATAATGTAAAACAAACCCATAATTTTGCTGGGCTTTTACAGCTAACGTGTGACAAATTAAAAGGGGAACACTGTAGTGGAGGAGGTAGCTTGAATGTAGCCTGTTTTCCTTTTTAATAAATATTTTCCCAATGTACTGGGACAATTCGCAATGTTTTCCCCCCCCCCCAATGCCAACTGTTCCCGTAGATTATCACCAGTGTTTGCTCAACTACAAAAGGTGGGAAAGGGCCGATTATCTCCTCTCAAATAAATAACAACCGCTCCCACATTTGGAGACACCTTCGGATAATTACTGAGATGAGACACATGGGCCCACGTCAGCCCAAAAGTCCTGACACATAGTCAATGTCAGCTCAGGCTTTCCGGGCTGATATTGAGCAGTGTTGCTGAACTTTTCTAAACTGAGCTCAATTGTGCCTTTGCGATTTCTCTAAAATATGCTCATTATTATATCTTCGAAAAAAGAAGAATTTCACTTGTTTGTGAACATCCACTTTTTATAGGTAGGATATAGCAGCTTCGCTGAACATTAAATACTGGCTTGAAGCTGAACCTTAAAAGGACATCTTATCAAACACTCTGTGGCTTACCACATAATGGGCAAGTGTGTGAAAAGCAACACTTCATATGTATTTGCATGGCTGACATCGAGGAGCTGGATCACCCTGCGTAATGGATCACTCAGCTTCTTGATAAACAGTGACTTAGCTTGACCTGCAATTAAATGACCCTCCCATCAGGCCCAGGCACCTGTCAACATGTCTGTCGATTTGTAAACGGCGGAGGTGACCTTACAGGAGGAGTTGCAGCACCGAGCACACCTTCGGGGATCTGATGCACCCAGTGTCAGATTTTGGATATTTTCTTTTACGATTCTGGGCAAAGATGCAAAAAAAAGGGGTTAAAAAAAAGCTTCTTAATCAAATGAGTGCGATGGGAGTTTATGATTTCTCCAAAACATTTTAACGTGTCGGTGGCAGCATTTTTCAGCATTTGTACTTTTCACAACAGGATGTGGGACGGAAATTGAAATTTGGAATGCGCACTCGGCCTTTATTTTACCATTTGAAGCAGGTTTGGGAGATCCAGGGCTGCAGTGATTAATCACAATAAATAGAGATGATATTTTACCAAGCCCCCGAGGATGAAGAAGACCATAAAAAGCCGTCCAAGCGTTGTCCTTGCATAAACATCTCCATAACCAACTGTGGACATTGTGACCATAAGTAAGTAGACACATTCCCAATATGTCAGTGGTTGGGAATTTTGGAAGTTTTCCCATGGATCCCCTGAGTTCTCCACCTATGAGCAGCAAAAAGAAAAGACAGTCATTAAGAATCTTGAGGCTGGAAGGAGCATGACAGATACGGAGAAGTGAGTGAGCAATAATATAGCTTGAGCACCATCTAGTGCCAACACTGGCACACTTACACTGTTCTCAATTCTTGGGAGAGTGATTTATTTGATTTGAAACCATGAAAACACAACCAATAACTTCTCTCTTGTTTGTTCCTCATCACGGAATACTCGGGATCTGCAGAACCACATTTTGTAAAGCCTTGCCCACATTGCATTTCATGCTTGTGTTTCAGATCTGTTAAAGGCAAAAGTGCTGCAGGGGACCAAGGGAAACGGAAGGACTGATAAGCCTGAAAGAATTCCTTCACCAATTCTCTCCCCGTTGTTTTTATATCAAAATACATAGAATATAGCAGAGAAAGAGGCCACTCAGTTCAACCAGCCCCTGCCAGATTTATGTTCCACTCGAATCTCCTTCCATCTTTCTTCATATCAATCAATCACAATGATATGTTTATTCAGCTTCCCCTTAAATGCATCAATATGCTTCACTTCAAGCACGCCCTATGATAGCAAGTTCCACATTCTCACCACTCCTGGGTAAAGAAGTTTTTTCTAAATTGCGTATTTGATTTCTTGGTAACTATCTTATACTGGCAGCCTCTATTTAAGCTCATCCACACAATGGGATTTCTGAAGTCATTGACTCCGATCTGAGATCTGCTTCCATAATCTGCTGTGGTACACCTCTCAGTCAGTCAATTGTTTTATTCATTTGTGGTATGTGGGCGTTACTGGCTGGCCAGCATTTACTGCCCAGCCAGCATTTACTGCCCATCCTTAGTTGCCCGAGGGCAGTTGAGAATCAACCACATTGCTGTGGGTCTGGAGTCACATGTAGGCCAGACCAGGTAAGGACGGCAGATTTCCTTCCTTAAAGGACATTAGTGAACCAGATGGGTTTTTCCAACAATTGACAATGGTTTGATGGTCATCGGTAGATTCTTAATTCCAGGTATTTTTTTAATTGAATTCGAATTCCACCATCTGCCGTGCCGGGATTCGAACCCGGGTCCCCAGAACATTAGCTGAGTTTCTGGATCAATAGTCTAGCGATAATATCACTAGGCCATCACCTCCCCTACATGCCTAAGTACACGTACACCTGCCTCCCCCACAGGTTAGCCTCCCACGATCCTCTCAACCCCCTCTGTTAAATCTAGAAGTTTGAGGCGGGTTGGGATCAGTTTTCAGATTTTTGAAATGTTAATCACTCCACCCATTGTGCCTGTAGCAATCTCTGCAATTGAACAGCCAGCTGACAAAGTGCCAACCGCATGAAGTATTGAGGACTGAAGAGAATACCTGGAATCGATTACCGTGTTTTGAGAACAGGGAGAGTTAAAATAACAAATAGCAACATGAGGAAAATCAGACAAGGGAGAAACAAATAAGAACACTCAACCATTTTCAGTATTATTCACAATTGGACAGTAATGATTTGCAGCTAACTCTATTTTCCACTCCCCAATGTTAGTATTCATGATGAGAGGTATTCTGATGTCAGGTAGAATTTTCTTTATTTACTTCCTGATTAAATTGGCCAAGGTAATGATGATATCACCTGTAATGGATGTGCTATGGTACTAGATTTATGTCATGGCACTATGTGGTGTGTTTACAAATTAAATAAGGTTGTTCAAACAAGCATTTCAGAATGCAGCGTCCCTTTAAATGAATTATTGTGTTACTGTATTAGGGCGTAGACGGTTAAAAGAAATTTGATGGATCCTGGGGGGGGGGGGTGGTGGAGGAATGTGGTGTACTATCTGTACCAAGCTTACAGGTGCAACAAGTGATGATGAAAGGCTTGTGGCATGTTGGTTAAAAGCACAGAAATAATGCTACATTATTCATAGCTGTGATTAGTTTTAGGAATGATTTGTTTTCCTTGGGAACAGCCCAGCGATAAATCACCAGGATGTTGCTTGGGCTATAGGTCAGAGTTGTTCTGAGACGCTGGGTAAAATTTGGTCTATATTTCCTGGAGTCAAGGATATTGAGGCTGTGACTTGATTGAGGTGTTCAAAGCAGTGAATAGAATAGATAGAAAACTATTTCCCCCCACTCCATAAACAAATCCAGGACAAGTGGACAAGCGGATGGAATCTGGACCAGTTACAATAAAACCCAGGAAAAGTTCAACACAAAGAGATTTTAGATTTGGGACATTGAAACACCTCAATAGACTTTGCTCCAAAGAATATAAGGTATATTTTTAAGTATGAATCTGTCTTCCTTTGGAGCAAAGTCTATTGAGGTATTGCAATGTCCCAAATCTAAAATCTAACCTTTAGTGAGGACAGGAAAATTAGATTTAAATGATAGAGCTGCCATAATGTGCAAAAGTAGTGAAGCAGCCTCCCTGGATTGACTGGCTTTTTGCTCTTCCTGTGTTCCTGTTGATACTTGATTTATTAATAGTTAGCAATGGATTATAGACATATGGTGATAACATCACGGCCACATGTGCTCCAAAATAGATGCCACTGTGCATCAAATTCATATTCAATGAATTTATGATGGTCCCACCAAATGACCAAAAGAGCATCTAGATACTGATTTCAACACTGCTATCTCACCTCAAATGTTCAGATGATGGTTGGAAACTCTTTATGGTACTACTTGAGCCCTACAATACAACTGCTTTGTTATAAACAGTTGCAGCGAACTATCAGCACCAATAAAATTTCATCAGTGGGGATATATTGAGAAATAATTTTGCAGTTGATTTATATTGTTTGGCCATAGCTCTGGACTGTCCTTTTTGATCAAGATGCATTAAACACTGAGAAAGGAACTAGGTGCCAAGCAACAACTTGGCCAACATCATGCAGATTGAGAGTTATTTACTAGACTTCAGGTAGAACACAACTGTATGAATTATAAAACTTCAAGCAAAAATGCTATGAAGATATCTGCTATATTTATGTTTATTGAAAATTCATCTCCTGGAGAAGCTGTCGGTACAAATGATGTTTGACAGTGAACTGTGTCAAATACTTACCAAATGTATGAAGCCAGCTCCTGTTAGCCATGTGCTTATAAATATAGACAGTAGATTCACCAACTTGATGGAATTGCTGTCAAAAAGAGAAAAAAGTAAATAGTGAACGGTATGTTTGAGAAAACATATCAAATATCAAAGGATATCAATATCAAAACGCATGTGCATTTCCACAGTGACTGGTCACAAAGTAGTCACTGGAAAATCTGAAAGGTATTATTTCAGGGGAAAAGTTGCGAATTACTGGAAATTAAAACATCTAGAACAAAAACAGAAAATACAGGGAATGTAAAGCAGGTCAGTCAACCATATACTTTCCTTTACCATTTTAGAATACGTTTACAACTGACTAAGTCAGTTTGATGTCTCTTGTGACAGTAGTTAATGTATCTATATTTACACTATTGCGTTGCTCAGTCTTTCCTATATGTCCATACTAATCTTGGAATAAGACTCACCAACCAAAATATTAATGTGTATTTGCTCTTTCAGACATGGACAGCCTCTGTATTTTTGCAGGGCTTTCAGGGCTTACTTACTCCAATTCTCAGGGAATTTTACAGATGTTACGAGGATTAATAATTAAACTGTAATAGTATTAAGATAATGGAGGACTGTGTTAAGAATTGGGGAATATTATGATTAAAAAACGAAACTGGGATAAAATGAAAAGAGGATTGATGTGTGTAGTTGTCTGAAGGGGTAGTTTGATATGTGAATTAGCATACCAGTGAGAAAAACAAGTGCTTACCTTTGAGACTGGGGAAAAACAATGGTGTGTACAAGAGGTGTCTTCAAATTGGAGAGATAAGGGAATTGGCACATATATTATAAAAGCCCGGTCGGTAGGGTGGTCAAGGGAAAGGATGATATATCCATTGCACAATTACTGGAGAAAGGGACACAGTAGAAGCAGCTACCAGGAAAGCCACACCGAGATGCAGAAAAGTCTCCCCCAAAAACAAGTTATTGCTGAAAGGAGCTGATTAAAATTCAAAACTCAAACAGAAAAGACTATGGCCAGAATTCTCTGGCAGTTCACGTCCACCCCCCCGCCCCCCCCCCCCCCCCCCCCTCCCCGCCCTCCCTCCACTGCCAGCAAGAACGGAGAATTTGGCACTCAGCCAAATCTCCATTCACTGCAGCGGGACTGAGGAATTATAGCTGCGGAACGAGGTCGGAGTGTCCAGCCCGATGCTTTCACTAAAACTGAAAATGGTTTTCCCAAACGTGGCGAATAACCTGTGTGTGGTAACCAACTGCTGGATTTAGCTCATAGAGTTATATAATGTTGGATGTGTTTGGGAACAAGGAGCATCTCAGAGTTCAGGAAACATAGGGAGTTGGGAACAAAACGGCAACTTCATGCGATAGTGTGTGTCTAGCCATCAGTGTAATTAAGTGTACTGCTGTAGTGTATTATAGTCCTTCCTGTCATGTGTTTTTTCTTTTAAGTTAATAAATATTCTTTACTAATTGATCACAAAACGATGGGACCGTCCCTCCCTGGTTTGCATCTTTTCTCACAGTATCCCAAATTGAAAATATGCGCCACTGAGAACAATGTCTCAAGCTACCCTTCTGGGTTCTGGGATGCCCTTGCATGCATCAGCGGGGTTCTTAACAATTGTCAGCCAGCCAGAATATACAACTCCATTCCATCCAAGTGGGATGAAAAGAGAGGACACCCAAAACCCCTCCCCGAGGAGTGTGAAAGACCCCATCTCCAGTTGACTTCCACCACATATATTGGGAGCTTTTCTTCTGAGATGACACATCAAAATGTCATTACCTGTTACACAAAACAATGACCACAACAGAAATGGTAATCAAATTCCTCTGGAATATATAGCCAGTAGGACTTTTAAGAACCGTTTAGCAAACCAGAGAGAGCAGAAGGAGAGATTAGAATGCTGTAACGAAAAGCTTTAAGAAACCTGTTTCTCTCCCTCGTTTGAAAGTATTGCACCTGGATTTGCAAAGTAACCATCCTAAGAAAGAAATCTACTTCAAATCGATCTTTTGGAAATAAAACATGTAAATCTGCTCCATACAATCACACTCAAGAAGACAATTGAACAATACAACCGCAACATGGAATCAGTACATCAAGACTAGCCAAAGGACAGTTAACTGGATATTTCTTTGGTTGTTTTATCATCTTCTTGCACTGTAAAAAAACCCTTTAGGTTATCCTCTCATCTGTACTACTGAGTGCGTGTGTGGGGGCACAGGGATTTTGTGAAACAAATGAATGGTTGCGATTAGCCTACATTTTTTAATTCAGGAAGTAGGAGCATTAAACTGATCTTGTTCTTTGTTTAAACTCAGAAAACCGATCTGATTAATTTGAAAGTGTGGGCAGTGGTACACCTGCAGTATCAGAAAAGCATGTCCTTGCTAAATTCGCAAAACAAAAACTCTTCCGGTCAGACTTGGAGTGGTAACAACAGCAGAGTCATTTTTGCCCCCTTCACATGACCATAACACAGAGCTGCATCAGTGAAGCTTTGAGACTAAGTTGTCTAAATCCCTCTCCCAGCTGCCTTCCCAAATGAGTAATAGTGCACCATGGAGCTGAGAAATTGAAAATGACATGAAAAGGAAGTTTCTACACATACCACCCGGTCATTAATGGCTACTGTCTTCATGAATCAAACTTTCTTTTTGGTTTGAAAAGAAGCCTGGATAAATTTGCACAAATTTCCTTACAATTACTTGTTAGTAACGTGCTGGTACTTTTCAATGTCATTTATAGAGTTAGTAGCATATATTTGTAAGGAAACCAAAACTGGATTCCAATGTATTCTTTGATTCATAGTATACCCCTTCTCATCTTATGAACTGAATATATAACACCACACAGACATAAACACCCACACAGAAATTATACATAAACCCACACATGCACAAATTACCCAAGTTGGGTCAAAAGGCCCTTTTCTATGCTGCCGATATTATGTAATGCATAAGCACACATGAATATACATAAGTGTGTGTTATATAAATATGCATTGACATTTTACATATTGACATGTTAAAAGCCTGTTCATTGACTTCAGAGAAAATGGCACAGTAAGCAAGCAAAGGGATCGACCTAGATGCAGTTGGATGATGGATGTCACATTGCATTTGCAGACAGGCTGCAGTAGCTATGAGAGGATGGAGCAAGATGGACGAGCGTGACATACCAAAAATATTATTTATCTCCAATACGAGTAATGATTTGCTCCAGATTTCTTTCCAAAAAACAACTCTCAAAGTCAGCAGAAAGCAGATTACCACAACTGCTGATGGTATATTTAGAAGGACTGGTGATACCATCATTTTGAACCCCTTTTAAGAAGGAGTTGGTATCAAGCCATCATTACAGATCACCTTCATCAGTTAAATCCCTTTTAGGATTACAGAAGCTTTTAACTGCTCAAATTATCAACATTTACAATCCTACAAATTCAGAACCATTGCTACTCAACAACCAATGAAAGAAAATATTTGTTGATGTTGTGTGATCGCAACTCAATTGTACGGTGAAAATTGGAAAGGATGAATGCTCATTACCCATGTAGTACAACTGTTTTTTGCAGGCCATAAGCAAGAGTGCAAAATATATATATATTATATATAATTAAGTAAAAACAAACAATTGTTAATACATGATGATTCTGATTATTCAATGCACTATAGGGTTATGCAGGTCAAATCTTTTCAAGTTACATAATAATCAAACTAGATTAGAAACATTTTTAAAATTTCATCGCACACTAGGTGTATGATAATTCTTCGCATCAATTCTTGTTGATCGGGAAGTGTGTTGAAATGGATTCGATTTTCCATCAGAGCAACTAAACATGACCCCAGGATTAATCAGAAACTCCTCAACATCTGTGCACAGCTATGATTCAAACAAGGTCTCAAACTGGCATGAAAGATCTCCCATCCTGCCCTGCACCACAATATTATTTGGTCAGGAGAAAAATAGACCATTTTAAAGCCCTTTATAGTATGCTGCAACTTGCTTGGTTCCTGCAACGTAAACTCTTACTCCAACCCATTCTGCAGTATAGTAGCACTGAAGTGCATGCCAGTTACAGGCACTAATTCTTCCCAACAAAGTCTGCAGACCTACTTGAATGGATGAAGGGATCACTTTCTTGGTACTGGCAGTATTTCCATTAAGAAATTTCAATTACATATGTAAAATCTCAAAATATTACGTGCAAGGCTTGCAAAAGCTAAAGCACATCACATCAGGAAAGCGAATGCATCCAATTATCAGCAGTACTTGTAATGTTGCATCACATGGCAGTCACACAGCTACCAGGCTGAGGATTATTCATGTTGGTGACATTTTAAGTTTATTGTGAATAAATACAGTAATCCATCACGAGGACACGGTGACTGTTCTGCAATCTCCCTCACTTTAAACAATGTATATGACATGAATGTGATGCTATCTTCCCATGATTTATTCCCCCATACCAAGTCTACTGCATCATATTGGCATGCTAAAAACCTACCCACTGGCTTCAGAGAAAATGGCTAAGAAAGCAAGCAAAATTCTTCGAACGATTTGGTCAAGGTGATTTCTCCAAATAAGTTTGTTCAGCTTATTATTGCCAGTAAATTGACAAGCCCCTTCTGTGGGATGATTAAATCTGAACGAAGGAACGGAGAGATTCTTTATCAACATGCTGAACTGAATAATAGCTCATCAAAGCATGTATCCTCAAACCTCCACAGAGCAAGTTGGAGAAACCTTTACCACCATTATGTGTACATCAATGTGTCAGACACACAGTGGTCATATTTAAAAATGAGTACAATCCTAGAAGAAGATCAGCAACAGAAATCCAGCAATCAAAAAACTAAGTTTACATCCCTACCTAAAAGGTTTCATGTAATTTGCACCCAACAGTGTTCATTTGCACTAATTTGATATCATTGCAGTCAAAAGCAATTATTTAACTATCTTTTAACATTACAAGTAGACCATACGACATAGGAACAGAATTAGGCCACTCGGCCTATCGAGTCTTCTCCGCCATTCAATCATGGCTGATATTTTTCTCATCCCCATTCTCCTGCCTTTTCCCCAGAACCTATGATCACCTTATTTATAAAGAACATATCTATCTCTGTCTTAAAGACACTCAATGACCTGGCCTCCACAGCCTTTTTGCGGCAAAGAGTTCCACAGATTTAAGAAATTTCTCCTCATCTCTGTTTTAAAGGAGCATCTCTTCAGCCTGAGGTTGTGCCCTCTGGTTCTAGTTTTTCCTACTAGTGGAAACATCCTCTCCACGTGCACTCTATCTCACAGTACCCTGTAAGTTTCAATAAGATCCCCCCTCACCCTTCTAAGCTCCAACGAGTACCAACCCAGAGTCCTCAACCGGTCCTCATACGACAAACTCTTCATTCCAGGGATCATTCTTCTGAACCTCCTCTGGACCCTTTCCAAGGCCAGCACATTCTTTCTTAGATACGGGGCCCAAAACTGCTCACAATGTTCCAAATGGGGTCTGACCAGAGCCTTATACAGCTCAGAAGTACATCCCTGCTCTTGTATTCTAGCCCTCTCGACATGAATGCTAACATTGCATTTGCCTTCCTAACTGCCGACTGAACCTGCACGTTAATTTGAAGAGAATCTTGAACAAGGACTCCCAAGTCCCTTTATGCTTCTGATTTCCTAAGCATTTCCCCATTTAGAAAATAGTCTATGCCTCCATTTCTCCTTCCAAAGTGCATAACCTCACACTTTCCCACATTGTATTCCATCTGCCGCTTCTTTGCCCACTCTCCTAACCTGTCCAAGTCCTTCTGCAGCCCCCCTGCTTCCTCAATACTACCTACCCCTCTACATATCTTTGTATCATCTGCAAACTTAGCAACAGTGCCTTCAGTTCCTTCCTCCAAATCGTTAATGTATATTGTGAAAAGTTGTGGTCCCAGCACCAACCCAAGGCACACCACTAGTCACAAGTACTGTTACTGACATCAATGTCATCAATTACCCCAAACCACAGTGCTTAAACATTTGTGATTAGCAACATCATTTAAGCATTCAGACATCAAGAATGATCATAAAGTTTATTTTCCGTATTTCTGAATTTCAATAGCTTCAAACATCATAAAACTGAGCTAAGTTTAAAAAAAAGCGTATCCTGTTTTGATGAGATATTTTTATGTTTTTCTTTATAACTCATGCACCATTATCCTCCCCCCCCCCCCCCCCCCCTCTCTCCCACATCCACCCAAGCAATTTTCTTTGCCACTGGCAGCTGTCCCACACCTGGGAAAAAAATTCTTCTACCCGCTCCAAACTTTCAAAAGTCAAATTTTTTCAGGTAGAATTAGCTAAAATAAGGCTGCATTAGGTCATATGGCCAAGAGTTTGATCAGAGGTTAAATGGGTTTTAAAGACCCACAATGCAGGCTCCAGACCCCACTTAACACTGAGATCGGGGTCCTGAAGCCTATTGGAAAAATCTTCATTCTGGGTGCCTGAAATGGAGGGTGGGATTTTCCAGTCCCGCCACTGGTGGGGCTTACTGATGGGGTGGCTGGAAAGTCCCAGTAGGAAGGTCTTTCAATCCTTTGCATTTATCTTGCTGACTGTAGAATTGAAGCCAGTGCAGAAACAATGAGGGCCAATAGTTCAAGCTGAGCATTTGGGAAATTGTGGGATGTGGAGGGGGGAGAAGAGACACGCCGAGGGAGCTCGGCTGAGGAAGGTCACGAGAGGCCGTGGGGAGTTTGAAAGTTCAGGATGAGAGTGAGTTTGGAAGGGCATAAAGTTCAGTGGCATCAGTAGGACCCTGGAAAGAGGCAAGGCCCTGGAATTCAGGGGCATCGATGGGGCCCATTGCCTGAAGACTGGAGGGAGGGTGACGGGGCTGGGGGCAGAGTTTAAAGGCTGATAGGAGGGGCAAGAGTTTAGAGACTGGAGGGAGAGAGGGACTCACCTTGCCACATGATCACAGTTTGCTATACCCTTCACAACATCTCATTGCAGAGATGACGCCCTGCCAGAGAGTGACCCGGGGAGGGGGAGCCCTCCTCAAAAGATGATGAGGAGGTGCTGGAAGCCCAGACGGATGGTGGGGAACGACAGGAGTATGCTGATGCGGATGGGAGATGTGGGAGGAGTGCCCATGGTACCCAAATAGCTGAAAGGTTCTAGGAGGATTAAAACCATGTCTGATCATCGGAAGATATCTCCTTTAGCTCTCCAAGCCATTTTGTGACTTCTGAGGGGAGAGTAAAACCATCACAGAGGACTGATCCTGCATTCACCCTGACACCTGGATAGATCACTAGGATCAGATCATAGCTGTAGTCATCACTGTTCTACTCTGTCAACGTAAAGCCCAGCAAGGAAGACTGAACCACAGAATATGAGGATTGCAAAGATTCAAACAAAAATGCTTTCATCTATCTGACCATTTATTGATACACCCATGGAATGCTTTACAAAGTGCACTTTACTCACTGTGATACGGTCACCTTAAGGTGACATCAAAACATTTTAATCTTCCTCATCCTGCCACTATGCTTTGACGCAACCCTGACATCTGCAGCAGAGGTGCAGGCATCCAGCTGACTGCTACGTCCTGATGCCTGTGATGACCTTGGCAGATGGTGGCCCAAGCCCTGGAGGGCCCCAGCTTCATAAAGGTCTCCTGCTCAGGGACAGAAGCGCCCTTGGTGGCTTGCAGAGCTTCAGTGGGTGTGGGCACAAGCAAAGGGGGGACACTGAGCAGCTGTGCATCCATGGAGTGTCCTGAGGGGAGGTCCTCAGGATGTCCGGCTGACACTCATCCTCCCTTTGGGTTCTAGAGGGCTCAGGCAAGACTCCTGCAGGAGATGGGGCACCTGGAGGGAGGTCAAGGGTGTCTTGATCCCACGTGGCCTAGATCCCGACAGTGCCTATCAGGATGTGTGGCCATGGAGTGCAGAGCCGAGCACAAATCCGGCAAGACCTGTTGGAACAAGGTCTCCATGGTGGTTGCCAACCTCCCCATATTGGCCTCCAGTCACTTTCTTAATGGAGCCAAGACATTAGACAGAACACAGATGGGCTCATTTATGGTGCTCTCTAGTCTGCTGAGATGCTCTTCAAACTCAACTCAATGCTCCACTGACTCTCAGGCCTGCCAAGACTGCTTCAGTTAGGATGGCGACCAGATCCCCCATGCCTCTGCCAATTGAAACCCTGAGCAAATTTCTTGTCACTGAGCTCAACAAATCCCGATGAAGTTTGGCTCTGGAACTGAAAAATTCTTTGGAATAGTCACGGGGTCCAATTCAGTCCCTCCTCGTCACCATTCATCTAGCTGTGGATTCTCACGCCAAGACCATTACTGACATCAAGACATCCCTCTCAGACCACAGCAACAGGATCTGCACATAGAGTCCAAGCTTGACTCCACTGATTACAGACAGTGTGTTGCTGAGGGTTCAAATTGATGTCTCGGAGAACTGGTCAAGGTGACAAAACCCACACACTGTTAGACTACCAGAAGGCAGCAAAGAAACCAACACAGTCTATGTTGGTTTTGTTCACAGACGTGGTGGGCGAGGAGACTTTCCTCAAATCCCCAGATTAAATCAGAGCCCATCGTACCCTTCAAACAAAACCTCGCCCAGGCAAGCTCGCAAGCCATGGTAGTATGGTTCCATTGCTACAAGGAGAAGGAGCTGGTTCTTCGGTGGGCAAAGGAGAATTGCTATGTCACTTACCAAGGCCACTGAGTCAGGATTTACCCAGACATGATTGCGGATCTGGCAAAGAGGGGAGCAGCATTTAACAAGATCAGATCCACGCTGCACAATAAAGGAGTAAGCTTCAGGCTTATTCACCTGTCTGTCCCCGCATCACACTTAACAAAGAAGATGATTTTGTTGACACACCAGACTAGGCGGATTCTTTCCTTCAGCGAAGCATATTAAATTCTTGACTGGTTGGGCCTGTTAAACGTGAATTTGTGGACCAGTCTCTAATCTCGGACTGTATTCCAGCTATGAGGAACGACAGCACCGGACTTCTAGGATTTATATTTGCGTTGCCATTTAATGCTGTATATCCCCGCTCCTGTGAGGACATTTGGATTGAGTCTTTCAGTTATGGTCAGAATATGAGGCTACCCCGAATTAAGCCGAAGTGTTCGGCATAGCCTAGTTATCCAAGATAAACCTTCGGTATTGTCTTGTGTTATCTTGTGCTTGAATGCCTGTACTGGTCACTTATATGTTCAAAACTAAGGGCACATTTAACTTCTTTGACTGCATTAGAGCTCTTACTATGCAGTGACTTTTCAATGACTTTTCTTAACAGTTTATACGTCAGGGGCACACCCCATTAACAAAGTTGCTTTATTAACAGATGCTCGTCTTGTTTATAATGGCGAGTTTAGGATTTGACTTACAGTTTTATTTAGTTAGTCGGGGTGTGAAGGGCGGGGGGAACACTTCTTATGTTGACAGTAATCAAGGACCTTTATTTGGCCATTCACATTTTGTTATGGATCCTCTCAGCCTTGCTTTCTTCTCCTTTCGGTTTACTGACCCGTTTGTAAAGTCTTTCTATATGGATGGCAGCCAGGGTGGTATGGGGCTCTCAATCAGACTGATTACATGGAATGTTAGGGAGTTGAGTGGCCTGGTCAAGTGTTTTCACATCTCAAGGGCCATAACACCTTCAGGAGACGGATCTTCATGTTAACAATCACACCAGATTATGTAAAGCATGGTTTGACCAGTTGTTTAATTCCAGCTTTGACAGCAAAGCTAGAGTCGGCAATTTTGATTAACAAAAGAGTACAGTTCTCCCCCTTAAACATAATTCCAGATCCTGGAGGACATTATACATAGTTAGTGGCACGCTTTTTCAAACCATCAGAATTGGTGGATGTTTATGCCCTTAACTGGGACGATACAACATTTATTACATTGCTTCTTTCCTCCTTTCCCAATCTAGACACCCATCATTTTACCTTTGGAGGGGATCTAAACTGTGTTATAGACCCCAAGACTCACAGCCCTTCTGGAATGTCAAAGGCTCTTTCCACATTTATGATTCAAATGGATTGTGTTGATCCTTGGCATTTCCTCCACCCAACCATGAGGGACTTCTCCTTCTTCTCTCATGTCTAGCATGCTTACTCACACATTGACTATTTTTTCTTAGATAGAGCTCTTCTCTCCACAGCTATTAGAACAGCTGAGTATTCTGTCATAGTTAAATCAGACCATATGCCCCACTCCCTTGACCTGGCTCTTATACCCAAAGCTAAAGGTCAGTCTCCATGGAGTTTTAACACAAACTTACTGTCTGACAAAGATTTTTGTAAATTTATATCCACCAACATAAATGTTTTTATCAAAAAAAATAAACCTGATTCCATCACCCCATCAGTACTATTGGGGACCTTCAAAGCAGTTTTCCACGGAAACATAATTTCTTACAATGCAAATATTAACAAAGAAAATTAAAACAACCAGAATTGGTGGATTTAATTTTAGAAACAGACCGTCAATATTCCATTATCTGCATTCCTGAGTTATATGCAGAGAGGCAGCTTTGGACACAAATTGACTTATTCTCCACAAGTAAAGCTGATTATATGTTACAGTGGTCAAGGGGGATGTTTGATGAATATGGGGACAAAGCTCACCACCTTCTTCCCACCAACTTCAGGCACCAGTCTGCTTCTCAGTTTATCGCCTAGGTCCACAACTCCGCCCATAATTCTATGACCGACCCCTCTGATATTAATTCGACCTTTGCTTCTTTTTACAATAGCTTTTATAATTCGGAACCCCTGTTAGATAGCATGGCAATGGTTAACATTCTAAATAATTTGGACATCCCTCTGTGGATGTGGACACGAGCAGAGACTTGGACGATCCTTTGCATCTGGATGAGAATACAAACTGTATTAAGTGATTGAAAGCAGCAAGGCCCCAGGCCCTGCTGGCTTTCCTATAGATTTTATTTAAAAATTCTCTACTCAATCTTCAATGACTCATTAGTTCAAGATTCTCTGCCCCTAACACTGACTCAAACTCTTATCTTGTTCATTCTGAAAAAAGACAGGCCCTGTGAAATGTGGCTCATAGCAGCCAATCTCTCTTTTAAATGCCGATGTAAAGCTGTTTACTAAGGTCATTTGGAGTCTTGTCTTCCTGGTATAATATCTGATGATCAAACTGGCTTTAAGGGCACCATATTATTTTCAAATGTGCGCCGTCTTCTTGACATTACACTTTCCTCAACCTCCTCGACCGACACTGAAATTGGTGTCTCTTTAGATGCAGATAGGGCTTCTGGGTGAAGTGGGAGTGTTTACTATTTCAGGTAAATTTGGTTTTGGTTCAAAATTAATTTCATGGATTATTCACCTTCTCTATAACTCCCCGACCGCAACTGTGCACACTAACTCTCCATACTCAAAGTACTGCATCCTATCCAGAGGATTCCTTTGTCTCCACTCCTCTTTGCTTTGGCGATTGAAGCCCTGTCCACAACCTTACAGTTGTTAACACTGTTAAAGGCTATCTATCAAGCAGGCAGGGAACATGTGCATCTTTATATGCTGATGACCTTCTATTACATATTATTAACCCTGTTGCTTGTACTGATGACATAATGAATATTCTCAGCACCTTTGGCTCAATCTCTGGCTATAAATTGAATATTAACAAAAGTGAACGTTTCCCAATCAACTCTATTGTCAAGCAAATCCCCCCCCAGCTGCTTTGCTGTTTGGATATCTGTTGTTGGTTTGCGCTACTTAGGTATGAACATTATACACCCTTTTGCATCTCTTCATAAAACAAATTTTGCAAACCTGGTCACCAAAATTGAGTGGGTCTGCAGCGCTGAGGTAGTTTGTCTCATCCCTTAGCTGGCAGGATTTAGTCTGTAAAAATTAACATTCTGCCCAGGTTCTTATTTCGTTTTCAATGTCTGCTTATCTTTTTACCAAAATCATTTTTTGCTATGGTTAACAAACTGATATCGACCTTTATCTGGGCAGACAGGAGCCCTAGATCCTGTAGAGCGATACTTCAGAGAGGGAGACGGGATGGAGTACTAGCACTACCCAATTTACTGTACTATTATTGGGCAGCCAGTTTTCAAAAGATTTTAACATATCATGATCCTGCTACTCACCCTGCCTCAATTTGTGCCCCGCTATTCGTACCCCCCTCTAAATACACATCAAACCCTGTTGTGACATCTTACATTACAAAAATGGAAACAATTTTGTCAATATTTTAAACTTACCTTCTTTATTGAGCCCCGTTTGTTAATCTTGCCTTCCAATCTTGATTTGGTGTTTGCCTTTTGGAGGGAGAGGGGACTGCAATGTTTTACTGATTTATTTGTAGATGGGATCTTTGCTAGTTTCAGCCAAATTTAACCTCCCTCAATCTAGTCTTTATCACTATTTTCAAACCCAGAGCCTTGTTCGCTTTAATTGTTCAACCTTTCCTCAACTATCTCCAAACACATTATCGAAGGCATTTTGTCACTGCCCCAAACTCGGAGGTTTTATTTCAAGACTGTATGATCACATGCTCTCCTCTGGGCCCGCTCCGCTCCTCTCCACAAGAAATGACTGGGAAGCTGAACTAGGAGTTGATCTTGCAGATGACAGGTGGGAGGAAGCCCTTCTTAGGGTCAATTCCACATCCTCTTGTGCTCGGTTAAGCTCAATTCATTTTCAGGTTTTGCACAGAATTAACTTCACCAAGGCCAGGATCAGCAAGTTTATTTCAAACACAAACAACAAATGTGACAAGTGTTCAATTGCCCTGCAGACCTCACACCCATACATTCTGGTCACGCTCGCAGCTGCTCCATTTTTGATCATCCTTCTTTGACACTCTCTCTCCAAAGCTCTAGATATTGACTTTCAACCTGGTCCTTCGATAAATATAATTGGAGTCCCATCTAAACTGGTCAATCTCAAAGATTGAGGCAGATGGCATTGTGTTCGCTTCACTAATTAATTTGGAGGTCCCCAAACCACCCTCTGCTGCATCCGAGTGCGAAGACTTGTTTTTAAACAGCAAATTGTGATATGAAATGCACTCTCTGAAAAGGTGGTGGAAGTAGATTTAACAATAACATTCAATAGAGAATTAGATTAGTACAAGGAGGGAAAAAAATACACGGCCATAGGGATGGAGTATGGGAGTGGGATTAATTGGGTAGCTCTACCAAAGAACCACCGTAGGCTAAACGGTCTTCTGTGCTGGATCATGTTATGACTCTATGGACACGTATTGGCTTGGGTATGAACAGCAGGTAATAACAGAACTGGGCTGAGCTGTACAAATAGCATGGGTAAAAGGCATTGAAGTGCCCAATCAGCCATTATCATATTGAATAGTGAAGTGAGCTTGATGGGCTGAATGGCCTACTCCTGCTCCAATGTTCCTTAGGTGTCCTGTGTCCCTAATGCATTTGCAGTTTCTTAGACGTCTCTAATTTTTAGCCTGAAGGTGCAGAACAATTCAACAGAATTTCACAGTATTGCTTGCAGGGTACTTTAACTTTATTAGTGCTTGCAATGTTGGAATGTAGATTCACTGCTCTCCCTCTGTAACACTTGTATCGTTTTGCCAGCAAGAGGAATTACTTTTTCCCTTTCCTCTGACAAATCCGCAAGCATCAATGAGAATTGTACTTAACTCTTAATCCACATTCCCTCTTCAATCTGTACACAACATCTTCGACTCCTTCCTTAAACCATTTAACTGGATTACGGCAATCCAGCTCAACTCTCAGTAAAATCAACCTTTCACCCAAACTCCTTGTCATTTAAACTAATCTTTTTTTTTAAAGCCTTCTGAATAGAAAAGAAAACAATCCTTTCCCTTCACGAATTGCTCAGCTGGTAAAGGCACTGCGGTGTATAGTACTGAACTACACACAATAGGAAGATCCCTTATATTAAGTTGATCTTCCTAGCTATGACTGTAACACTACATTCTGCACCCTCCTTTCCCTCTCCACTATGTAGTCTCTGAATGGTATGCTTTGTCTGTATAGCGTGCAAAAAAAAACCACAATACTTTTCACTGTACGTATACATGTGACAATAATAATTCAAATCAAAAGATCCCATATTCAATGTCATAATGGTGGGGAAAAGCTCTGGCAATGCACACGGAAATACTGGACGTTAAAAAACACCTGGATTTTATATTTTAAAAGCGGACACAGAAACCGAAAATGGTCAAGGATGCACCATTAGCCACTGCCAGGAATGACTACAGAGTCTTTCTTGAAGGAATAATGGAACCCCTCCCTGTGTTTCCAGACAAGGTATTTGTAAAACCATCCAAAGACGGATTACCATCTCCAGTAAAGACAGGAATATACTGACTATCTCATCTCAAGGATCCTGGGTGTAAGTGCCTAGACGAGAGTGTGTATCATGGATCTCCAGTTCAAATACACAAAGACGGGGGTTAAAAGCTGGCCGAGAGCGCTACCCAGGGTTGCTGTCTGTCTGTCTGTTGGCCTGTGTGTGTGCGCTGTGAGAAAAGCAGTTGGAGATTTACCACACACTGACCAAGCCAGAGCCCCTGCATAGGATCCATCTTTTGCAGCAACATCTAAAACTCTCTCTGACTGTGAAAGTTAATCGGCCAGCAGGAGGATTGCAGCTTGGAAAGGAATTTAATTCTCGCTACTAAACCATAGAAACCCGGAACCAAAGAATCAACTATACAGCAACTGAAGTCAGCTACTGGAATCAACCTCCATTCGCCGCAACGCAAGGACTGTTCAGCATAACCTTTTATTTGTATTTACTTACTACTGGACTCAACTCTTACTTCTATTCCATATGCACATAGATGCATGTGTTTACCTCCTTCCCTTTTTAATAGTTAATAAAGTTACTCTTTCTTAATTGAAGAAAGCCTAGTTGAATTGGCTCATTTCTAAACATAAAATGGGAAATGGGTCTGGAAAAGGTATCCAAGGGAAACCGAACCTCGTTAGATCAAACCTATCAGCAGAGGGTGGGCTGAATAAAGCCATGAAGCCCGTCATCCCTCCTCACCTGGTTTTGTAACAATTTGGGGATATCTCAAGTTGGACGGTGACAAATTGAGGGGTTTCGTCCGGATCAACAACTTTCGGAGAAACTCACCTAGGGTTGGTCGTAACAACATCCATGTTGTGACAATGTTAATCAGAGGTCATTGAGGTGCTACAATTTGCTTCAGTGACCCAGGACTAAGCAGGGTAAGAAATCAAGCAGGGTACTCCTCAATGCATGGACAGCTGGGAATAATGGAATTAGACTTGGTGGTGATCCCTTTCACACAGTATAAGTTGGCAAATGGAGGAGAGAGGAAAAAAATGAAGGGATAAAGGAACAAGCAAAGTTAATTGTTTTGAAGTGCATCAGCATCATCAAAACAGAAGATATTCATTGGAAGCTGAATCTGACTAAGTCTATTTCAAGTCCAAACCTGTAATGGTTAAAGGAATATGATCATTTTGATAGACTCATTCATACTTTAAACAGAAATGCACAATGGTCCAGTCAGAAGGACAATAACGTGATGATGATACTGTGCATTTCAGAAATATATTCATATCATGTTTCCTATAAGGGATATGTTTTGAATGCAGATCTGTTTTGTAGGGTGCTGATTTGTCTAGGCAAACCTTTAAATTAGTACTGGGAGCACAAGATAACTACTCATTTTAGACATAGAGGGTGGGATTTTCCAGACGCATTCGCCTCAAGACTGGAAAATCCCGTCCAAGGTCAACGGACCTTTGCACGGTCCATGTCCAACCCACTACAATTCCCATGGCGGGCAGGATGGGAAAATTTCACCCGGAGTATTTAAGCAGAGCTAGTGCATTTCTGTTTACTTGGGTTCCTCCTGGGGTTTCGGCATAGAGTTTTGATTAAATTGATTGACAGAGACAGAGTCATGTGTTAAAGGAGGAGCTAAGCTTGCAGGAAAGAAAGGGTTTCAGTTTTATTTTAAAATACAAGCAGTTGCTGCCTGGACTGCCAGAAGAAAGCAGTGGCGCTCTCTCTCTCTCTCTCTCTAAAAAGGCCTCTTTGAGAGCTCCAGGGCTGGTAACCCAAGTCACAGCAAGTATGCTTGTGTTTTGCTAACTAATTTTAAAGAGGGGGTTTAAGTCTGTAAGAGGATAATTTGCTTGAAGTGGAACTCAGTGATAGGTTAGCAGTTAAGACTTGTATCTTGTCATGTTTAAGTAGTGTTCAAATGTTAAAGGTTAAGCTAATTCATTTGTTATAGTTAAACTGTGGTGTTAAATAAAAACTGTTTTGATAAAAGCTTCCTCATTTGTCATTAGAATCGAACCTGGAGTGAAACATCTTATCCTCACACTGAGGCCAAAATAGTAAAGTTGTTGGGGTCTTGTCAGGCTTCATAATATACCTTGGGTTTTTTGATCTGGTACCCTGACAATAATATCACACAGCGGGGATTTTGTCTGGCTGAAAATTGTTGCATTGAAATTTTCAAATGGTCTCCTTTTGTCACAAAGTTGTCCCACTGCACAGCTTGAGTATATAATTCAGATTGACAGTTTGGTGCAGCTCTGAGAGTGTTCAGCATTCTCAGAGGGCTCTGCTTGTCTGCTCAGTCATCTTCGGTCTTCCAAACAAAGCATGTCTAAGATAATCCTGCGGACTGTTAAATGTCTGATTCACAATTTGGGTTTCTTACCTTGTTTTTAGGATATTCAGAAATTGTAGAATTTCTGAGAACTGTATCAACCTGAGGGCTCTTAAAAATCGCAAGCCTGTTAAAAAGAAACAACATGTTAATAGCCAGTCGATTCTGTTCAAGAGCACTTAGTAATCAGCAACATTCAGAATCCATGTAACCACAAGCTCTGACTTAGATTTGGAAATAGCTTAAATAGAGAATAAAGGAGGAGAATTTCTGCTATTGGAGTCTCATCTGCTGGGAAGTGCAGATTAGAATTTATGGTTCACTGTGCATGTAAACGAAAGATGTCTCGCAACTCAATAGCTACACAGTGCTTCTGTCAAAAATCTTCCCCTTAGGTCTTAATTAATATGAGGATACGATCTGCAACACATTTAAAAACAACACCTGGTCTTCTGAGCATCAGCTTCGACACAGAAAACACACAACAGAAATATACAGAGGAAGGAGCCTTTGGAAATCCTGCACTCTGGTTGATTACAATATCTTGTTGAAATGGAATGTTGGTTGCTTCTCTGCTATCTCAGTGCTACAGTGGAATATACAGGAAAAATTAAACTTGACATTGCCCGGAAGTACCAGGCATGTCATGTCACTTGCATACGGTGACATGACATGCCTATAAACGACCCAGTGTGTAGTTTTCGAGTTTCACAATGCAACAAGTTCCAAACAAGAGAACTGGTGCAAAATTCAAACACTAAAATTATCTCACATTCAGCTGCTGCGCGGCTAAGACTCCAAAGAAAATCTTCCTTCATAATCTTGGTATTGAGTGTGAAAAGAGCAAGAGATGGAGAAGGTGAAGAAATTGAGGTAAAACAGCAGCCTGACATTTTAACAAAATAAGGCAAAACAATAATATACAACAAAAACAGAAAATGCTGGAAAATCTCAGCAGGTTTGACAGCATCTGTGGTGAGAGAATAGAGCCAATGTTTTGAGTCTGGATGACCTTCGTCAGGGGCAAGACTCAGAACGTTGGCTCTATTCTCTCTCCACAGATGCTGTCAGACTTGCTGAGATTGTCCAGCATTTTCTGTTTTTGTTTCAGATTCCAGCACCCACAGTATTTTGCTTTTATCAAACAATAATATAGTTCAACAATGGAGCTAACAGAGATGCCATGCAAATAAAGTGGAATTAAGGAATATGGACATCTTGTTTTCACCCAGTCAGTTAGTTGCCATGGATTGAGTATTATAGAAGGTAGAGGTTTTACATGCCACAGAAAAACAGGTCTGCCCAATGTTCAATATATTAGCTGTCAAGGCATAACTTTATATTTAGCAACTTTCTGTACTTGGTCAACAATTTGAGCTATCGTATTTCCAGAAATATATTGTGATATCAAGAAAGTTAATTTATCACTTCAGTGAAAGGTTATTTGAGAAGATGCTTCCAAAGGAAATGAGTAACTCAATTTTGATGATTTCAGCAATAAAAATGCAACCCTCTTAGAATATCAGACAAATGATGCCAGAATTGGCTGAGGCAGTTAGCAGATAGATCACAATGTCTTGCCTTTAAAATATGAGATAAATAATGTGAGCTAACATCCTGGCACAGAGCCTGCCTTGCTGATGGAACTGGGGAGGGAAGGGAACTGATGATCAGGCATGGAGAACACCACTCAAACTTATGTCCCTGTTCCCCCCCATTCCTGCACCCTCCAAAAAACCGCAATTGCCTGATCTTTGTAAATGATAACCCAGAAATTGAAAGGTCTACAAATTGGTAGTGCCAATTTACCATACCCACTTTGCCTGATCTACACTTCTGGTAGTGCTTACTCTCAAAATGTACCCTAGAAAGGTAACAGGAAGATATCAACAAATGAACACATACAAAATTATAAATCCCAATACAAGATTAACAGAGATTGGTCATATTTGACCATCTTTTGAAACAACCCGAGTACTTTTTTACTCTGATATAGTTCACAACTAACGTGATGTGAAAATAAAAATACTAATTTGTATAAAATAGGGCATGTCATTCTTAGAAATCATTTTAGTTTTGTAATCATTTTAAGAAATGGTTTTAAATGACTATACGAAATAAACAACAATTTTGAAATTTTCCTTTGAAATGAAGCCAAGGAACTGCAAAGAATGTTTGATTATTTACTGACGGACTAATACAGGAAACTAATCAAGAAAGAATTAGAATGAGATGATACCAACTTAATCAAACAAAATTAAGCTTTAAATTGCTCGTGGTTTACACAACTAGCTATTAAA
The DNA here is from genome assembly GCF_964213995.1 of Mustelus asterias. NCBI lineage: Eukaryota > Metazoa > Chordata > Chondrichthyes > Carcharhiniformes > Triakidae > Mustelus > Mustelus asterias. Next base: position 13,846,233 of record NC_135828.1, on the reverse strand, counting down.
CAAAAGAAAAGTACAGCACAGGAACAGGCCCTTCGGCCCCCCAAGCCTGCGCAAATTGTCTTAACTAGGACTAGACAATGCACACGTGAGGAAAAGACAATTTTCATAATGCTTTCATATTTCACGTGTTGATTTATAATCGAGTCTTCAGTAAGTGCTTCAAGCTTAATCACTGCTAAATGCCTTCAAAATGAAGATTCTTCTGTGAGATGTAGGTCTTAAAATTATATTAAGCCAGAAAAAGGACCATCTTTCAAGGTGCCATAGATTTTCTAAGGAAATGTAATGCAAGATGACTTGGATTAAAGAGTTGGATCAAATCAGAGAGACACTAGGATTGTTAGCAACTTGCAGTAACTGAACTCTGTAACCCAATTAGAAAAAAGTTATTACCTAAAGAAACAGGGTAGGAGCAAGTTCACATAGGAAGTTCCTACAGGATCGATTCAAAGAGTTTTTATTGATGTTAAGGCAGAGATGCAGCTTGAGAAGGTCAAATTGTGAATCTGCTGTTTCTATGGCCTTAGAAGGGATTAAGTACCGACACCATGTGGCATTCACAGGTACTGGCAATATAATCACTTCTGTCCCACTGTAGTTACCTTAAGGAACTGCAGAGTACAACAAAGCAGGAGGGGAAACCATAAATTCTTCCCATCTCTGAGAAGTCTGGTAAACCCTTAATTCGTGTTTTGGAAGAAAAGGTTAGTTACTTCATTCCTTGGTTTGGTGTACAAGAAATGACCATTGCACATTGAAGAATCAATTTAGTTATTTTCAAATATTTAGTTATAAGATTAGGCCAGCTTTATTTAGAGAGGAGCAGGAATGATCAGGTGGAACTTTCTGCCCTGATTAATGGCAAGCTTGGAGGCAAGAAGGGCACTTACTTAAGCAGGATGGTGGCATACCTGAACCCTGCCGCCTTCACAGAATTAAGCTCGGAGGGAGTAAACCCCCTGGTGAACCTTCCCACCCCACTGCCAATCTCTAACAGAGTCATCAAGACTTGAAAATGTTAGCTCTGTTCTCTCTCTACAGATGCTGTCAGATCTGCTGAGATTCTCCAGCATTTTCTGTTTTTGTTAAAAACAGGACACATTTTGTCTATTCTCAAAATGAAACAAGTCACGTCTTGGTAACGGGGCAAAGAGCAGAAGTAGGCCATTCAGCCCCTCAAACTTTAGGTCATGGCTGATCTGTATTTTTATTATATTTATGGCCTTGATTCTGTACCTCTGATGAATGCTGACCAATTCCAATTTTGAAATTTTCAATTCACACCCAGCCTCTCAGCTTTGTGGAAGAGTTCCAGATTTCCACTACATTATGTGTGAAGCGCCTTCCAATTTCACCCCAAATGGCCTGACTCTAATGTGAAGGGTGATGTCTGTTCTCTACAATCACACTAAATGAAAACCTACCTTATCAATTCCTTTCAGTTACCATAAACACTTCATTAGATTACTCTTCTATATTCAAGAGGATACAAGTATGTGTCATAAAATACAACTGGTGATAAAGGATAAGTTTTGATAGAAATCTAGCCTTTCCCATTGTCAGGTTTAGCTCAATGCATAAAGTGGCAAGTAAGTACCCTTAGACACAAGAGAAAAAGCCTGGCTACAGTTGTTTAGGTATCGCAAAGATATGGGAGGCAATTAAGGCCCACTGATGCATTTGTTGTTGAATTATACCAAAAATTTCCCTATTTTTGAAAAGGAGGGGAAACTGAATGACATTTGGGAATGAAACGATGAGCACAATTACAGTCACTTGATCAAAAGAACATAAGAAATAGGAGCAGGAGTAGGCCATCTGGCCCCTCAAGCCTGCTCCGCCATTCAATAAGATCATGGCTGATCTGATAGTGGGTTCAGTTCCACTTACCCGCCCGCTCCCCATAACCCTTAATTCCCTTAATGGTTAAAAATCTATCTATCTGTGACTTAAACACATTTAACAAGGTAGCCTCTACTGCTTCATTGGGCAGAGAATTCCAAAGATTCACTACCCTCTGGGAGAAGAAGTTCCTCCTCAACTCTGTAATCCTTTTAGGACCACAAATTCACCACAGAATACTACAGTGCAGAAGAGGTCCTTCAGTCCATTGAGTCTGCACCGACACTTGAAAGGCCCTGAGCTGCCCACCTAATCCCACTTGCCAGCACTTGGCCCAAAAGACATGATAGAGAGAGATTGGAGATTAATTAAAGTGTGAGGGAGGACTGTCTATCAAAGATTTGACAGAATTCTATGTAATACTCTCAGCCAACAAACTTTATTTTCTTTACATCCAGTTCAGAAGTGCGGAGGAACGATGAGCTTCCCCAGAGCTAGTTAACTACAATATGCTTACTCGTGTGCTAAGGAATGGGAGAACAGGGTAGATTTCAATGTCGGCCTAAATTTATCCTAAATCACATCTGGGTTTAGTTAGTTGATTCTCAATGGACATCTTTATCCTTTCCTCATCACTTTACAATATTGAAACTTTCCCCTAAGTAGGCTACATAGATATCAAATGATGGTTTTAGTCAATGGATGCCAATAAATCAAAAGTGAGAGGATGGAAACTTCCCATAAGACTTACAAAAGATAATGTGCACTATTTATCAGGCATTCTGTGACATGCTGGTGGGGGAATTGACTTTCCCCACCATGTTTACTGCATGCTTATGCTTTCCATTGGACGAACCACTATTTTCATTGCAATTACAAAGCAAATTTCATCAGGTACTTTGATTACTTTTGTTGGGATGCCGGATCAGGACCCCAAGTATATTATGGAATTAGACCAGTCCCAACACATTTTTTTATTTTGGCATAAATGTGAGGATAGGATGCTTTGCCCCAGGAGTAATCATAATGATAAATTAGGGACCTTTTAGCAAAACAAACTTTATTCATAACACAGTTTAACTATAGCTCAAACAAAATGAAACAACGTAATTTTTAACAGTTGAACAATCTTTAAACATGAAAAGAAACCACTTTAATTTCTAACTTATCACTATTTCAGTTCCAAGTAAGCAAGAGTCTTCCCATAGACATAAACCCTCATTAAATACAGTCAGCGAAGCTAGGCATACTTGCTTTAAATTAGTGCAGAAAGTCCTAAAACAGTGCCAGCCAGCAACTAACCACAGAAAGATGTTTCTCTGCTACAAGACTAGCTCCTCTCATCAACCTCATGATCATATAACCCTGTATATCTAAACTCACCTTCCATTACTTTAATCAAAAAAACCCAGAGGTCCTCTCAATTTATAAACAAGAATGCATTAGCCTTCTGCGAAAAAAAAAAGTTCATGGCTAAAATGAGTAATTATCTTGCTTTCTCAACATCTAAGCTGCATTTCTTCCAAATATACTGACACCCTGTAAAAAAAAACACAGCTTTAAAACATTCACCATAAACAAAAATATATCAATTGCATAGTATCATCAGGCTATTATAACTTGAAATCCATCCTTCCTTTCCTCTACAAACAAAAATTCAATTTTTAAAACCTGTTTTCTCTCCCAGAAATGATTATTCATTCATTGTGGACAATGAAAGTGCTTTGGCCTGAACAAGAATAAATACAAGTTTGTTTATCCTGCTCTTTTAGCTCACTTTCTACACTGTAGTGGAATACGATTTCTTCAATAGCACTTTAAAAGTTAAAAGTTAAACTGGAACGGACCCCAAGCTCAACACAACAATACGTATTACCTCAGGTAACCCTCCAATTAACTCAGCTCTCCTGGCTCCCAGTCCTGAGCAACACTCCGCCCCCTTCCATAAGGAGGAAAGTTGTAACAACATGGCTCCTTGAGGAGATTTACATCAACCCAGGCCTGCCTTTACACAAGACCCATGCCAATCCACCTGTCGCTCGTTTTCCATCACACCAGCCTGTATGGCTAAGGTTACCATGCCAAGGAGTAACAGCAGAGGCCTATGGTAGAAGGAATGGAACCAACATGCCACCATTAAAAACCACTTCCTCATCACAGATCCCACAGCTCGCATATCCGGTTTCAACCAAGCCAACACTGGGCACTCCTCACTGTTTCTGCACTGGGCCAAGGCCTCTCCCATCGGCACAAGTGGGGCCTGCAGGGAACCCAAACTGCAGCTGTGGTGCACCCCAATGACTAACATCACTGAAGACTGCCTCCTGACAAAATTCAGTGGAGGGCTCAGAGAGGTCCATTTAGCCACTGCGGAAGCTATTGCCTGGCTTGGTGACAACTGGAACAGACAGGTATTAAATTGTGTTTACAGCACAAAAACAGGCCATTCAATCCAGCTGCTCCACATGGTACCAATGCCCCGCACAAGCCTCCTTCCACCCTACTTCATCAAACTCCATTAACATATCTTTCCATTCTTTTTTCACTCATCTGTTTATCCAACTTCCTCAAATAAAACTATACTGGTCACCTCAACTGCTCGTTGTGATAGCGAGTTCCATATTCTAATCACTCTGGGTATTTTCCCACCTCATATAAATGCTGCAATTGACTGTCAGACGATGCAGTTATTTATCACATTAAGCACATTTTGTACTCCTGTGGCTGAGGGATAAAACCAGATAATGAGTATAAGTTATAGATTGACTGGTACTTGATCCTGCACAATTCAATCGGTCAAATGTGGTTAGTTTTGGAGTTTCAGAGGAAAAGCCATCCTTTAGAGATGAGTTCTCCTGTTTTAATGACAAGACTGGGCAACGCGTGGATGAGAAGAGAATAATTAGAGAATCAACGGGCAGTGTTCAAATTGCCTGTTATGTCAGGGAATCGGGCAGTAACACATTTAGCAGAGGTTTGAGACCCATACTATCCATCTTGGCCAGCTGAAAAGGAATGTGTTATCGATTATAGAGCACAATAAGTACAACATAGACCAAGTAACCCAATTCATCAAAATCTCTATTAGCTTAAAAAGAACATACCACAATGTTCTTCAGAACTTAAAACAGGTAAATGTAGTAAATTAGTTGTTTCTATTGGCTCAGGTAGTTATGTAGCTTTATTTCCAATTAGCAATAAGAGTTGTTCATTTATCCATCCTTATTCATTTTTTGTTGCAGTAACGCTGACTGAAATTTGCTCAGACCACAGAGTTACATGTTACAGGAGGAGGCTATTCAACCCATCATGCTTATGCCATTTCTTTGATAGAGTTATCCAATTCCATTCCCCTGTTCTTTCTCCCGTAACCCTGCAAATTTAGGCCTTTTCAACTATTCATCCAATTCCCTTCTAAGACATTGCATCTGCTTCCACCACCCTTCCAGGCAAAGCATTTCAGGTCATACACAACTTGCCAAGTAAAAATAATTCTCCTCCCTCTCCATCGTTACTGAGCCCCTGCTCATGGAAGCAGATTCACCCGATATACTCTTATCAAAACCTTGCATCGTTTTGAGCACAGAACAGAGATACAGCAAAAATTTATTCTACTTCATTAGGAATGAGGGAGATAATACAGTTTGTAATGAACAATGCAGCCTTTCAGACCTGGAAGGTTTTGACTATTTCACCACATTGAGAGTCTCAAACAGAAACACACTGGTCATACCAGCCCTGTACAAATTTCAATATCTGTAATTCCACACTTGTTACAGAATGGAGATGTCCAGTCGAATGAATCATAAATATAGATGTACACCATGATTCAAACTGGAACCAGGGCAGCACGGTGGCACAGTGGTTAGCACTCCTGCCTCACAGTGCCAGGGACCCAGGTTCGATTCCCGGCTTGGGTCACTGTGTGTGTGGCATTTGCACATTCTTACTGTGTCTGCGTGGGTTTCCTCCGGGTGCTCCGGTTTCCTCCCACAGTCCAAAAGACGTGCTGGTTAGGTGCATTGGCCATGCTAAATTCTCCCTCAGTGTACCTGAACAAGCACTGGCATGTGGCGACTAGGGGATTTTCACAATAACTTCATTGCAGTGTTAATGTAAGCTTACTTGTGACTAATAAATATCTACTTTAAAACTCATTCTGTTCAACTTCAAGGTACAGGACTCTCAAGACAGCTGCAAGTAAACCACAGTAGAGTGGTGAACCAAACTCAAACTGAACGACAAAACAATAATTGTGATGAAGGGTAGGTTTTACATAAGTGGTGAGGAAAGCCAGAATTTATGATAAATCTATAATTCACAATTTTAAATTCACTGCTTGATTAACTGGCCTTAAGAAATGCAATGGCCTAAATATTTTGGAAATAATTATAGGCTTGCAAAGCTAGAGGTCAGTGATCTGGCAAAAGGCGACAGATGTTGCATAAACAGCCCAATGCAATAGGACAGCCAGCTGTGTAACAACATGAAGGATATTAATCCTTGGAATACCAATTCAATTTCTGACCCGAGACAGGTCCCTCAGTGTAAATGTAACCTACATATTACAAAATATTCTGTGTGTGTGCGCCCATCTCTCCACTTCTCCACAGAACCATTCGGTGGTTCGTTTGGGAAGCAGTTAATTTATGCATGATACAGAGATCATTCAGAAGGTAAAATGGAGGGCCACAGTATCAGCATTACTGAACAAAATAAATCAGTCAGGAGGGAGTAAACTGAACAGAAGAAAATTAAAATAATCATAAACCTGAAGTCCTGTCTGCCAGGACACCCAGATCCAAACACAAATCCTCACAAAATTAATTGGAGTTGGTCATCGACATCTGTGTTTTCAAATTTTCGTCAAACTAATATATCAAATGAAAACTATCAGAAATACTACTGAAAGGAAAGGTCAAAGTTGTATTTCATTAATTTTTAGAAATCATATTGGGCACATTGGTTTATTTTACTATCTTGACTAAAATTCAGCAGTTAAAATTCAAGGTCAAATCCCAGAGTTAGCTGGGCTCTGATGAAATGTCTGCTTTTGGATAGGAGCAAATGCAGATCTTTAGAAATCAAATAAAACCAGAAATAACGTGATCGGATGAATGGCAGCTTAACAAATAGAATTGAGGGGAAGGATAGAGTTAGACATGGGACGGTCTTTCGGAGTAATAGCCCCAAAACCCTGGGCGCAGAGAGTTCTTACCCCAGTAATACACAACACGATAGCAAGAGGCCAGAGAATGTTGGAAGCTGTCTTGCTCCTCTTTGTCCGTGTTATGGCTGTGAGCAGCTCTGACACGGTACCCATTCTGGAAGAGGTCTCCCAGTGATTTCTTGCGTCTCCTGGTACTTCGCAAGGTCTCTGTCCGTGTAGATCCATTTGGAGCACGATAGACTAAAATTTTACTTGGAATCATCATTCGTGATGTTTCACCAGTTGATCCTGAAGAGCTGCAGTGTACTTCATCCCTGTTCCTCCTGCAGATTCCTCGACATTTCAAAGTGAGTACACAGTTTCTGAAGTTTGCTGCTGCTAATTCACTTCCTTTGTGTTTTCAAGTGTTTCCTCCACTATTCATTACTAAAATGTGTCCACTTCCATTGAATCTGATCAACAAAACAGTCTTCCCAAAGATGAAAGAACTTGCATTCATAAAGTGCCTTTCACCACCCAAAGTGCTTTATCAGCCAACAAAGTACTTCTGAAGTGTAGTCATGCTTGTAACATAGGAAACACAATTCCATCCCTCCTGGGACTTGTGATGTTTTCCATCGCTAGGTTACAGTAAATCTAATTCTGGCACTCTGCACCTACAGAACCGAGGATCTAAATAACACACTTGTTCACCCACAGCACACTTCAGAGACAGCCAGCAGTGTTCAGCCAGAAACAAATAGAACAAACACAGGACAATGAGATGCAGGGACCTCCCACAGCTGCAGCTATGATCCTTGATACAGCAAAGCTTTAAAAGCCATTTTCCATCAGGATATTACAACATAAGCTCCTTTGCGATTCACCCAGGAGGATCACCCCTTGACTGTAAGGAACAGACCTGCTGCTTCTGCAACATGCTATTCCCATCTACAGCTGGAGCCTCATGCGGAATTTGCACCTTGTTACTCCACATTATTTACACCAAGTCCTCAGGAGGTGCTTCATGGCTTATTTTCCATCGTGTACCTGTGGCGACTTGAGTGCTACCAGTCCTTATTTACACTGAATTGTGTAAAGAGAGAGCTCATGTAATCATCCAACTCTTCAGGGATTTAGAACAGGCTAAATGAAAAAAAATAATCCTAACTTAATCACAACTCCACAGACCTGATGCTGTGCTCTGGTTACTTGGACACCTGCCCTAAAGGCACGAAGCAGAATGCAGATAATGAAAGTCTATTTTCAGTAGTCTCTTGCAAACAGCTGTCAAATTTAATTTGCAGAGTGACACGTTTCTTATACAATTACAAATCAGTTACCATTTTAAAAATTAATGAACCCAATATCGTCTTTAAATGCTTTCCATCAGTGCAACTGTAAAGCGGCTAGCAATGATCTACATGGCCTACAAAATCTGGCTCTCTCAAACATGGCTTTGAACAATTTTCATGCCAACAGTTTCTCCATAAAACAGACAACTTGAGAATGAGTGAAAATTCTTTCAATGAACTGAGGAAACACAAGAAGAGGAGTGAGCGATGAGGAAAATCCTACGAGGCTCTACATGGACAACACTTGGACTGAAAGGCATCAAATGCTGTTACTGGGGGAGGAAGCTAGTACAAATTGTGAGGGGGGAAAAATTGGATTTTTTTTGGCTCGGAGTTTGTTCACATTTATTGTGGAACCAATGATGTTAGTGAGAGAGTATTGTTCACCTGTACAAACATTCACATTTTGGAAAATTACTTTCTGAACCTTCGCCAGGAAATTTCTGTATGTGGCTTGTCCATCAAATGGTGTGAAAGGGCTTCCAGCAGCCAATACTGGCTATGGCTTGAATTCTTATGTGGGTGCAGACACTCGCTTTGAAAGATATCCAAAAAGTTTGGCATTAAAGTACTGAAAGCACAATTTACAAGCCTCATCACAAATGTGATCACGTTGAGCTTTGTAATTGAGCAGCCCGGGCGGTAAAGGTTATGGAATGAAGGAGCTTCAGATCTTTGGATTGCCAAATCTCCAGGCTTGCGCTGGAGTCTTTGAGGATTAAAGATGATGTCAGTGCTCTGCGCAACCCAGGCTAAAAATCAAAGGGATGTTATTAAGAGTTTTAAAAAAAATTCTGCTCTCATTATTCGTAATAAAAGTATTGGAGAGAGGGAAAAAGGGCTGTTTAATCAGGTAAAGCAGTTGCGGTAGAGGGGGGTCATGTGATGGAGGTTCCAGGATTAGTCACAAAGCAAGTCATCAGTCTGTCCTTGTGTTTGGACAATGTGTTCTTCTTTAAAGTTGGTACTCAGGAGATTTTGAGTGTGACATTTACTATTCAAGTTCAGTTGGTGTGTCAGTGCCCTTCTGTTGCAAAAATGAATCTTAAAATTTACTTTCGAAACCGTAAAGGTAGGACTTCCCAGTGTCAATGTGGTGAAGGCAATGGGAGCGAGAGAGTGAGAGACAGATTGAAACCAGGAAATTCCCAAGTTCCATTGGAGGGAACTGGTTTGTGTTGGGTGGGATGTTAAAATGATAAGCTCTCAACACCCAAACACAGCCTGCCTCAAACCTGTCCACTTCTGATTTTAATTGAGACGGACAAAAGGAGAGGCGACCAACCCGCTCCCAGGAAGCAGGTGGCTCATTTGATATTTCAACAGGGTTGCATGCCTTACATTTTTCCCAACTTTAGTTAAACTCCAAAAGAGAAAACGCTGGAAAATCTCAGCACGGCTGACAGCATCTGTAAGGAGAGAAAAGAGCTGATGTTTCGAGTCCAGATAACCCTTTGTCACCAGCTTTGACAAAGGCTCATCTGGACTCGAAACATCAGCTCTTTTCTCTCCTTACAGGTGCTGCTAGACCTGCTGAGATTTTCCAGCGTTTTCTCTTTTGGTTTCAGATTCCAGCATCCGCAGTAATTTGCTTTTATTTAGTTTAACTCTGGCTGTCCTGGTTCTCTGGACCTTAGAAAACTGTGTGCTCAAGGGAAGAGAGGACTCCAGCGTTCCAGAATATATCTGGTGGCACTTGAATCTGGTTAAAATCTACAAATTGCTTTTTTTCTGCTTAATGTTCAAAACTGATTCCCTTATTGGGAGAATCTTTTAATGGATTTCCAGTTTACGTAAAATGGTTGCCTTACAAAAATGGGTTTAAATCTGCAGCTCTGCAGTTCCAGATTTAAAGTTATGTAAACCTGGACAAGATAATGCTCTGCCACTTATATTCAGCCAATTGTGATGTTCTAAACAAACAAACATGCCTCAGCTTCTGGTGGTGAATAACTTCTCTCAGGCTCCGCCGCGCCCTCACTCGGGCTGTTCCCAGTAGCAACCGTCTCCCGCCACAACTGGTTCACCTCACTCTGCATGCCTTGCAGCTTACAATGCCTTGCAGCTCACACATGCCTTGCTTAGCGCACTCAGGAACTTGGGCCATCTCTGCTGCTTTTTCTAGTGAAATCTTGGTTTCAGCAAGCAGTTTCTTTTGGATGTTGAGGTTGTTGATCTCACAAACCAAACAATCCCTCAACATGTCTCCCAACGAAGGCCCCAACTTGTAGTGCTCAGCCAGCCATCGAGGTCTGGCCACAAAGCCAGAGACTGTCTCTCTTGGCTCCCGAACAGCAGAGTGGTACATGATAGGGAACAGCCCGAGTGAGGGCGCGGCGGAGCCTGAGAGAAGTTATTCACCACCAGAGGCTGAGGCATGTTTGTTTGTTTAGAACATCACAATTGGCTGTTACATGATAACAGAAGGTCTGGGGTTATGGTGATCCTTTCGTAAATTTACTAACTGGTCGAAGGCTTGTCTGTCGGAAGCTTCGGGTGACGTCAAATTCTTCACCAGATTGTAAGTCTGTGGACTGCAGACTGTGAGCGGCATCACCTTCTGCTTCTCCTCAGCTGTTATTTCGTTGGCCGCAAAAATCTCTCAATGTACTGCCCCCTCCCCCCAATCTCTACTTGTGGATCGAATGGCTCTATTATCCCAAATAGCGGCATCTTTAAAAGGATTTAATAATGCAACTATACAGGTCTACTCCCGACAGCGCCATGACTCCAACTGAAGCCTTCCAGCTCCAGGAATGCATGCCCTCTCTCCCGATTGGCCCAGGTTGACACACTCCACTGGTTCCGGCCTGGTCATGTGGCCCATTAAAGGGGGCCATGCTACCACAGTATTACTGTGTTGGTGGAGTGTTTAAAATTGGGGATCCTCAAGAGGCCAGAATTAGATGAGCACAAGGACCTCGAAGCATAGAGGAATGGGGAAAAATTTAGTGCTGTGGTTTTAGATTGTGGTGAGGGCCAAACATGATGACATTGGTCTTCGACTGTTTAATCAGAAGAAATTGCTGCTCTTGCAGGACAGGATATGCAGGACAAATCATCTGATGATGTAGAGAGAGTGGTAGAGACAAGAGTGGTGCTGGCAAGGATAATCTGGGCTTCCATTTGGCCTTTTATCTTTTGTTATACAATTTTGTCTTTTAAAAAGCATTTGGACAGTTTCATGGGTAAGATGGGTATAGAGGGATATGGGCCAAATGCGGACAATTGGGACTAGCTTAGTGGTAAAAATTGGGCGGCATGGACAAGTTCGGCCGAAGGGCCTGTTTCTATGCTGTACACCTCTATGACTCTATGACAATGGCTGTGCCGTGAAAATATGATGAAACTGTTTTTCCAACACTGCGTTTGGGTTAGGAGTAGCTCCCAGCCCAAGAAATGGTAAGCTATTCCACAGATAGCCTTTCCCTGCGCAGTGTCCCTGCCAACCCTAAACTACTCCCAACCAGCACAGGTCTTTCTAGTTCCTGCCTGCTCCGCTGTGGCTGTGGTCTCCGATCTTTTTATATGATCCTGGCCTCTCCAGTCTCTCAGTCAGACTGGTAGCAGCTAGGAAACAGGGACAACAAATGCTAATCTTCCGCTTAGTTTGTCAGGATCGCAGGGAAACTCGTGTTTTCGGGTTCCCAAATGCAAAACAGCACCTCTGCACTCAGAAACATCAGCGTTATAGTTTGTGAGGGGGTCAGAGATTCCAGTGAAGGCTGCAGGAAGAGAAGTTAGAAATAGCTTCAGCATTTTTGACTGCTGTCCAGCCGGGCTTACTGGAAACAGACACCAGATGAGAGGAGGATTAAGAAGAAATGTTGCAGGTCTCAGCTGGTGTTATAGTGTCTGTTTGAACAGACAAGAAGTATGTTATGACATGGTGAGATTTTTAATCAAAGTTTACAAATCTAGCTCTTGCCAGTGTGGGGAGAGGAAATGGTTGATTCGTAAACAAACATGATGATTGTTAAAATTCCCCCTCAATGTCTACACAACATTGAAACCTGTGGGGCTCCACATGTCATCTAGGCTTCATACATCAAACACCAAGGCATAAGGATTTCAATCTTGGGACTTTGATGAACAGAATGTATCTGGTGGCACTCAAATCTGATTAGAATCTACAAATTGCTTTTTTCTGCTTAATGTTCGAAACTGATTCCCTTATTGGGAGAATTCTTCAATGGATTTCGAGATCTAGTAAATGTTTGCCTCACAAAAATGGGTTTAAAATCTGTAGCTCTGCAATTCCAGATTTGAAGTTATGTAAACCTGGACAAGATAATGTCTTGCAAATCAGCTCTGCAGCTTATGTTCAGCCAGTTGTGCTATTCCAAACATTAACAACCCACAAAGGCTCTGCTGTGTAAATGGTCTGCAAACCAAGCATTTAAAAGCAGCCCAGAGTCAGTGTTAAGTACATTTTAAATATTTCATTTGTAACTCAGGGAAATGAGGTGTGGAAAGAGTTTTTGGAGCAGCAGAGGGCTGAAATTACTAAAATAAACCATCAGATCGTCGTTAAGCCATCACTAATACTCTCTGCCATGGATTCCTTAACATGAGGTCTTTGTTATTTCAACTTCTAAACCTCATTTAACCAGTCTAGCTTCTCTCCTAGCGCAGACTGGTGCGTGTAACTTTTTGGCCAGAGGGCCTGGTGCTGAACACCACTAACAATCAAAAGAAATGGCAAGTAATGCTTACCCGAGGGACTTCCGCCCTGATCTTGCTTGTCATGGTTCGGAGGCAGTGTGCTGTATTGCAGAGTGAAAGCAAAAGTGCTCAAGGCACATCTTTTCTTATTTGTTTCTCTTCTTGAACCATCTCTATTCCTTTTGGCTCTGAAAGATGAACTCTACTGTCATTAAATCTCTCCTATCCGGGCCTTCCTATTGCTCTAGTCCCACCCAATTCTTGCTCAAAACCTATTATAATCGCTAACTTTTCCCAGTTCTGATTAAAAGTTACAAACCTGAAACGTTAACTCAGTTTCTCTCTCCACAGGTGCTCCCTGACCTGTTGAGCATTTCCAGCATTTTTTGCTTGTATTTATAATATGAAAGTTCCTTCGAGTACCGTGATTAGTTCAATTTTTCTCATTAAACGTCACATGCTCATTGTGCATGACTGGCACTGGTAAAGTTTAGATATGGAACTATGGAATTCAGAATTTTAATGTACTGTTCATTAACTTAAACAAGTACAGCAATGTGGTTGTGTCATAAATGCCTTCCAAAATGGCCTAGCAAGCCATTCAGCTGTATCAAACCACTACGAAATGTAAACGGAATGAAACCAGGCAGACCATCTGGCATCAACCAAGATACTGGAAACAACAACGGCTAATCCAGTTTTGTTGACCATGTATAGTTCTCCTTACTAACATCAAGGGGCTGGTGTCAAAATTGGGAGAGCTGTCCCACAGGCTAGTCAAGCAGCAGCCTGACATAGTTATACTCACCGAATGATGCCTTACAGATAATGTCCCAGAAACACCATAACCATCCCTGGCTATGTCATGTCCCACCAGCAGAACAGGCCCACCAGTGATGGCAGCACAGTGGTACACAGTTGGGAGAGAGCTAGCCTGGGACCCCTCATCATTGACTTCATCTCCATGAGGAGTCTCCCACGCAAAGTACATTCTGTGTCCTTGCCACCTTCAGTGCTTCTTCCAAGTGGTGTTCAAATGGAGGAATACTGATGCATCAGCTGGGGTGGGGATGGTGGTTAAGTGGGAATCAGGAGGTTTCCTTAAGGAAAGTCGCATCTTCACACGCAGGACACCCTCCACTGTGATGCGTGGCACAAACACTGTGCTAAATAGGATAGATGCCAAACAGATCTAGCAACTCAAAACTGGGCATCCATGAGGTGCTGCAGGCCATCAGCAGTAGCAGAATTGTACTCAACCACAAGGTGTAGCCTCATGCTCAGCAAATACCCAATTCGACCATTATCAGCAAGTCAGGGGATCGATCAACCTTGGTTCAATGAAAAGTAAAGGAGGGCACGCAGCACCAGGCTTACCTAAAAGTGAGGTGCCAACCTGGTGAAGCTACAACACAGGATACTTGCACACAAAACAGCAGACACAGCATGGACTACGCAGAGCAAAGCAATCCCACAACCAACGGATCAGATCAAAGCTCTGCAGTCCTGCCACATTCAGCTGTGAATGGTGGTGGACAATTAAAAAACTCATTGAAAAAGGAGGCTCCCAGAGTATCCACACTCTCAAATGATTAATAAATATCTGGAATTAAGGGTTTACTAATGACCATGAAACCATTGCCAATTGGCGGAAAAATCCATCTGGTTCACTAATGTCCTTTCCGGAAGGAAATCTGCTGTCCTTATCTGGTCTGGCCTACATGTGACTCCAGAACCACGGCAATGTGATTGGCTCTCAATTGCCCTCCAAGGGCAACTAGGGATGGGCAATAAATGCTGGCCAGCCAGCGACGCCCATGTCCCATGAATTAATTTTTAAAATAATGGAATTGCCCAGCACAAGAGAGCAAAAGACAAGACTGGAGTATTTGCAGCCATTAGCTAGGATTGTCATGCAGATAATCTATCATGGCCACCTCCTGGGGTTTCAAACATCACAGATATCAGTCTTCAGCTAATTCAATTCACTCCTTCACATCATTTACAAGATGCACTGTGACAACTCACCAAGGCAAATTTCAAACCTTGACCTATACCACCTAGAAGGGTAAGGACAGCAGACACCATCACCTAGAAATTCCCCTCTAAGCCACACATCATACTGACTTGGAACTATAGCACTGTTCCTTTATTATAACTAAGTCGGAGCCCTGGAACTCCCTCCCTAACAGCACGGTGGATGTACCTACACTACATGGACTGTAGCTGTTGAAGAAGGCAGCTCACCACCAGCTTCTCGAGGGCAATTAGGAATGGGCAATAAATGTTGGTCCAAACAGCTACACCCATGAATGATTACATTTTAAAAAAAAAGACACAATAGCTACTCATTACCATGAAAAATAGAAACATAAAATATGGTTTAATGAAGGAGAGAAGGGCCATGAGATTCACCTGGACTCAGTGACTGGTTTCCAGGCACCAATGTTACGGCCCTGGAGCATTTTCTCTGACTGTCCTAATCGGGTTGGTTTTGAATGAGATGGTACACATATTTTTGGAATGGAAATTGGACAAACAGAGCCGATTCACACATTAATTCCAGTGTTAAGGGCGGCACGGTAGCATAGTGGTTAGCACTGCTGCTTCACAGCTCCAGGGTCCCGGGTTCGATTCCCGGCTCGGGTCACTGTCTGTGTGGAGTTTGCACATTCTCCTCGTGTCTGCGTGGGTTTCCTCCGGGTGCTCCGGTTTCCTCCCACAGTCCAAAGATGTGCGGGTTAGGTTGATTGGCCAGGTTAAAAATTGCCCCTTAGAGTCCTGAGATGCGTACATTAGGGTAAAATATGTGGGGGTAGGGCCTGGGTGGGATTGTGGTCGGTGCAGACTCGATGGGCCAAATGGCCTCCTTCTGCACTGTAGGGTTTCTATGATTTCTATGTTCCAGCCCAACATTAAAGGCTGTGGGCTCACAACTTTGTTGGAGGGGTGGTGGTGTGATTGCGGGTTGGTGTCCTGTGAGTTGTGACCGTAGTACAGGAGGCCATTCAAGTGGTGGTTGTAGGGGATTCTATAATTAGGGGTATTGATAGCATCCTTTGTAAGCCGGATTGTGAATCCCATATGACATGTTGCCTGCCCAGTGCCAGGGTGAGGGATATCTCTGACCGGCTTGAAAGGATATTGGAATGGGAGGGAGAGGATCCAGTTGTTGTGGTCCACATTGGGACAAACAACGTAGGCAAGACTAGGAAAGAGGACCTGTTTGGGGATTATCAGGCACTAGGAGCTAAATTAAAGAACGGGTCCTCAAGGGTTATAATCTCTGGATTGCGACCCGAGCCATGTGTGAATTGGCATAGGGATGAGAAAATTAGGGAAGTAAACACATTGCTAAATGAGTGATGCGGGAAAGAGGGGTTCCATTTCATGAGACATTGGCATCAGTATTGGAATAGGAGGGATCTGTACCATTGGGATGGTCTTCACCTGAATTGATCTGGGACCAGTGTTCTAGCAGAAAGGATAAATAGGATGGTCACAAGGACTTAAAACGAGCAAGTGAGGGGGAAGGGAAGGGTAAAACTACAGGAAGTTTAATGGTTAATGGGAAGCAAAGTGGCGGGTTAGCATGTGGGGAGGTTTCAACTACATGGAAAATTATGAAAAAAGTTAAAAGGAGAACTCAAGAGATGTTATTGATGGAGTGTTAGGATTTAAAATGAAGGCATTAAAAACTAGCATAAGGGCACTTTACCTAAATGCTCACAGCATTCGAAACAAGGTTGACAGCACAAATCATCGCAAATAAGTATGATTTAGTGGCCATTAGAGAGGCATGGTTGCAGGGTGGTCACGACTGGGAATTAAATATCCAGGGGTATCAGACTATTCGGAAAGACAGACAGGAAGGTAAGGGAGGTGGTGTAGTTCTGATATTTAAGGATGACATCAGAGCGGTAATGAGAGATGGTATAGGTTCTATGGAGAAAAAGGGTAAATTCATTTGGGTGGAAATTGGAAATAGTAAGGAGAAAAAGTCAGTGATAGGTATAGTCTATAGACTGTCAAATAATATCATCATGGTGGGGAGAGCAATAAAGAAAGAAATAACTGATGTAAAAATGGTAAGGCAATTATCATGGGGGATTTTAATCTACATGTCGATTGGTCAAACCAGGTCGATCAACCTTGAGGAGTTCATAGAATGTATCAGTGATAGCTTCCTTGAACAGTATGTAATGGAACCTACAAGGGAGCAAGCTATCCTAGATCTGGTCCTCTGTAATGAGACAAGAATAATGGTCTCACAGTCAGAGCTCCTCTCGGAAGGAGCGATCACAGTATGGTTGAATTTAAAATACAGATGGAGGGTGAGAAGGTAAAATCCAATTGCGGTGCCTTGTGCTTAAACAAAGGAGACTACAATGGGATGAGGGAGGGGTTGGCTAAGGTAGACAGGGAGCAAAGACTTTATGGTGGGACAACTGAGGAACAGTGGAGGACTTTCAAAATGAATTTTCACAGTGCTCAGCAAAAATATATACCAGTGATAAGGAAGGACTGCAGTAAAAGGGATAATTAGCCATGGATATCTAAGGAAATAAAGGAGGGTATCAAATTGAAAGAAAATGCATACAAAGTGGCAGGATTAGTTGGAAACTAGAAGATTGGGAAATCTTTAAAGGTCAACAGAAAGCCACAAATAAAAAGCTCTAAAGAAAAGTAAGATAGATTATGAGAGTAAACTAGCTCAGAATATACCAGATAGCAAAAGTTTCTACAAATATATAAAATGAAAAAGAATGGCTAATGTAACCATTGGTCCTTTAGAGGATGAGAAGGGGGAATTTAATAACGGGAAATGAGGAAATAGCTGAGGCTTTGAACAGGTATTTTGTGTCTGTCTTCACAGTGGAAGACACAAATAACATGCAAAAATTGATGACAAGGTGGCTATGGCAAGTGAGGACCTAGAAACGATCACTATCACTAAAAAAGTAGTGTTGGGCAAGCTAGTGGGGCTAGAGGTAGACAAGTCTCCTGGCCCTGATGGAATGCATCCCACGGTACTAAAAGATGGCGGGGGAAATAGCAAATGCACTTGCGCTAATTTACCAAAATTCGCTGGACTTTGGGGCGGTTCCGGCCGATTGGAAAACAGCAATGTGATGCTACTGTTTAAAAAAGGAGGTAGACAAAAGGCAGGCGACTATAGGCCTGTAGTGAGGAAAATGCTTGAATCTATCATCAAGGAAGAAATAGTGAGGCATCTGGATAGAAATTGTCCCATTGGAAAGATGCAGCACGGGTTCATGAAAGGCAGGTCATGTTTAACTAATTTACTGGAATTCTTTGAGGACACTGAGCGCAGTGGACAACAGGGAACAACAGGGCACGTTGAGCCACAACCTCTGAAAAGCATTTATTGGTGCAGAAAAACATTTCCTTTTTTGTTCTTCACAACAATCATCCTTGCAGCTCCTCTACATAAAAATGACAATTAGTAGGGATGATGTGTGTGTCTGAATCACTCAGTCACAGATCTTCTTTGATTTCAGTGAATGGGAGCCTAGGTTCTTAGATTAGGTATATGCCTCACTATCCGGGGACAGACTTCACATGGAAATGGGCAGATAACCACTGATAAATAACTTTTCATCAAAAGTACGTAATGAAGTAGAGAGCCGTTTAATTTAAATGGCGAGCACTCAAGAAAAGTCCTATTTTCTTTGTTCTTTTCAATTCATTCTTAGAATGTTGCTGCAGAATTAGGCTTAAATTTTCAGTCAGATACTTAATTCCGATCATAATGAATGTGAAAGAGATGCTAATTGCTTATCACCTCAGACAAGCTCCATAAAGGACAACACATCTCATCACTTAAGCACCCTGGAGCCTGCACTAATCTTCCCGCTTCAAATTAAATAATAGACAGAAAGCGATTAACAATTGTACATTCATTTCCAGAACGCTCAGCACTTTTAAGCATTCAACAATCCCTATTAATTTCCTAACAAGAAAAAGCAAATCTTACAGAGTATGCCTTGATATTTTGGGTGCCTGGAAGAATTATAAGTAAGTGGGGGCTTGTGGGGGTGACGGTGCTGGTTGAGTGAGGACATTGAGTCAAATCTGAGGTTTTGACCAGGAGAGAAAGAAGGGCGATATAACTCATGGATCCATCTGTCGGATTCCTGGCAGGCAACCACTATCCAGTTTTTGCAGCACTTTAATTGCATGAATGGGACTCCCATGATCCGATACAGGCTTAATGAAACACAAAATGAATTAAAAATGACAATGCAATCATTTAGAAGGCAGCAGATCAAAATATAAAAAAACGATGCATCCTGTAAAATTTCACCCCATCAAACACGATGCAGTTGGACTAGTGAGTAGTCTCACAACACCAGGTTCAAGTCCAACACGTTTATTTGGTAGCACGAGCTTGTGGAGCGCTGCCCCTTCATCAGGTGAGTGCAGGATTTGGTTCACAAACAGGGCATATATAGACACAAACTCAATTACAAGATAATGGTTGGAATGTGAGTCTTAACAGGTAACCGAGTCTTTACAGGTGCAGACAATGCCAGTGGAGAGAGGGTTAAGCACAGGTTAAATAGATGTGAATTGTCCCCAGCCAGGACAGTTAGGGAGATTTTGCAAGCTCAGGCAAGTCGTAGGGGTTACAGGTATGATTTTAATATTTTTTGGTGTTCCGGGTATGTCTGATGGTGACAGTTCCACGTTTGTTGTTTGAAGTTACTGTGAAAATCCCCTAGTCACCACACTCCGGCGCCTGTTCGGGTACACTGAGGGAGAATTTAGCATGGCCAACGCACCTAACCAGCACGTCTTTCGGACTGTGGGAGGAAACTGGAGCACCTGGAGGAAACCCATGCAGACACGGGGAGAACGTGCAGACTCTGCACAGACAGTGACCGAAGGCGGGAATCGAACCCTGGTCCCTGGCGCTGTGAGGCAGCAGTGCTAACCACTGTGCCACCGTGCCAGCCCACGTTTATGAATTTAACGTCTCATCTGAAAGCTAGCACCTCTGACCATGCAACACGCCCATAAAATTGTACTGGAGTGGCAGCCTGGATATTGTACTGCAATCTCTGAAGAGCGAGTTTCTTTTTTCTGAAGCAGATGAGTGAATCAGTTGGGTTTTTATGTCCACCTGACAGCTTCATAGTCTCAAATGACCAGATTTATTAAATTCAAATGATTAACTTGCTGTGGAAATGAACTCTCTTCTCTAGATTTGTGGGCCTGTCCCATAAACTCTGGACTATTTTACCCTCTTTAGTGATTGCTAACGATTTTACAGTAATATATTTATTATTGATTTTATATACGTGACAGAAATCCAATACAAAATGTGCACTTGGACTCCACCAATGCGGTAGAATACAAAAGTAATTGTGTTTTCCTCTGTTATCCGTGGCTCAATAGTTCCTTACCACTGAGGCACAATGGATTCCACACCAGAGACTGGGGTACATAAACCAGGCAAATACTTCAGTGCAACTCCCAGGGGACGTTGAAATATGGAGATGCCGTCTTTCAGATGAGATGTTAAACTGAGGTTCTATCTTTCCTCTCAGATGAACGTAAAACAAAATCCCACGACCGTTGGTTCCATTTCCCTTTCCCTTTTGTTCATTTGGCTGAATCAAGCAATACATGATTTTAGTTTTTGAATTAAAGAGCTTCAAGCCCGACCAAAACCCAAGTATACCACTGACCTCAAATCTGAGAATGCTGGAAATACTCAGCAGCTGTGGCTGCATCTATGGAGAGGGGAAAAGTGTTCATGCTTTGAGTTGAACACGATGCTTCGACTCAACATGTTAACTCAGTTTCTCTCTCCACAGATGCCGCCAGACTTGCTGTGTATCTTAGAAACATAGAAAACTACAGCACAAAACAGGCCCTTTGGCCCCACAAGTTGTGCCGAACATATCCCTACCTTTTAGGCCTACCTATAACCCTCCATCCTATTAAGTCCCATGTACTCATCCAGAAGTCTCCTAAAAGACCCTATTGAGTTTGCCTCCACCACCACTGACGGCAGCCGATTCCACTCGCCCACCACCCTCTGTGTGAAAAACTTCCCCCTAACATTTCCCCTGTACCTACACCCCAGCACCTTAAACCTGTGTCCTCTCGTAGCAGCCATTTCCACCCTGGGAAAAAGCCTCTGAGAGTCCACCCGATCTATGCCTCTCAACATCTTATATACCTCTATTAGGTCTCCTCTCATCTACGTCTCTCCAAGGAGAAAAGACCGAGCTCCCTCAGCCTATCCTCATAAGGCATGCCACTCAATCCAGGCAACATCCTTGTAAATCCTCTGCACCCTTTCAATCTTTTCCACATCCTTCCTGTAATGAGGCAACCAGAACTGAGCACAGTACTCCAAGTGGGGTCTGACGAGGGTCTTATATAGCTGCATCATTATCCCCGGACTCCTAAACTCAATCCCTCGATTGATAAAGGCCAGCACACCATACACCTCCTTAACCACCTCCTCCACCTGCGGGGCTGATTTTAGAGTCCTATGGACCCGGACCCCAAGGTCCTTCTGATCCTCTACAGTACTAAGAGTCTTTCCCTTTATATTGTACTCCTTCATCCCATTTGACCTGCCAAAATGGACCACGACGCATTTATCTGGGTTGAAGTCCATCTGCCACTTCTCCGCCCAGTCTTGCATCCTATCTATGTCCCTCTGTAACTTCTGACATCCCTCCAGACGATCCACAACCCCACCAACCTTCGTGTCGTCGGCAAACTTACCAACCCATCCCTCCACTTCCTCATCCAGGTCATTTATGAAAATGACAAACAGCAAGGGTCCCAGAACAGATCCCTAGGGCACACCACTGGTGACTGACCTCCATTTAGAAAAAGACCCATCTATACACACTCTCTGCCTCCTTTGGGCAAGCCAGTTCTGGATCCACAGGGCAGCAGCTCCTTGGATCCCATACCCTCTCACTTTTTCTAGAAGCCTTGCATGGGGGACCTTATCGAACGCCTTGCTAAAATCCATATAAACCACATCTACCGCTTTCCCTTCGTCAATGTGTTTAATCACATTTTCGAAGAACTCCACCAGGTCGTAAGGCACGATCTGCCTTTGACAAAGCCATGCTGAGTATTCTTGAGCATACTAAACCTCTCTAAATGCTCATAAATCTTGTCCCTCAGGATCTTCTCCATTTGTTTTTAGTTCAGATTTCCAGCATCTGCAGGATTTTTCTTTTACATCACTAAACTGCCGAGTTTCAGCTCAGAAATGATCACCGCTCTCTGCTACTATCTCATTTGCCACATGGTCCCTCATGCAGGTCAATATCCCAAATGTTCCAGACAACTTAAAACTAATGCAGTTTCATCCTACATAAACCTCAACTTATCTATAACTCCCCCACTCTCTTCCTCTCCTATACGAAGTAACCCTCAACTATCATTGCTAACTCATCTCAGTGAAATCATTTCTAAAATATTGCCCTCGTTTAAAATGCCTCCAGTCCATAATCTCACTTAGTAAACTACTTGTTGCATGTTGTTGTGGTAGTCTAAGGAAGAGGTTCAGGGGCGTAGAGTCTGAACAATAACTGTTTACTGTAGAACATAACTATGTACAGATATGCAAGATAGCAGGCTTCTTCATTCCAAGCCATGACCTATTTCTACTCTAGGCATTCTTTCCTTGACTTGGGTTACAGCCCTGGTGCTTTCAGAAAGCTTCTGGAGAGAGAGAACCTCTTTTTTATACCAGCTCCAGGCAGCAACTTCCCTTCTTAAAAGGAAAATGAAATTGCTTTTCTGCTACAAGCCGAGCTCCTCCCATTTCCAGCATCACATGACCCTGTCCCTGTGTACCTAACTCACTATTACTTTAAAACAAAAACATCCCATTAAGCCTTCTGCTAAATAAACACTTACATGGCTAAAAGGAGTAATTATTCTGCTTTCTCAGCATTCCTGCCAGACAAACCGACTGCTTGTAACAAAACACTGTCTCTTAAAGCAGTCCCCCACGTAAATGTAAAATATATTAATTACACAGTATCATCACAAAAAGCAAAATATTGCAGATGCTGGAAAAAAAAACTTTGTTTCTCTCTCCACAGATATTACCAGACACACTGTTTTTCCAGCATTTTCTGCTTTTGTTCACTTTGGGATGTTCTGTAATGTTAAAAGCAGTATATAATTTTTATTGTTGTTACTTGACATTTAACTTGTTGACCCATTTCTCACGGAGATATTTTTGAGCAAGAATAATTTGACCTTTCAAACAATTTCATGATCTGGGTTGAAAGAACATTTGTCTTGATTCCAAAACTATTGTACAAAGCATTTTGTATGCAAATTCACAAGACAATTCAATAAAGCGCATATTCCTGAGTGAAAACTATTGTCCAACTTAACTATGGTTCAATCAGTTACACTCTCACCATTGGGTCAGAGGGTTGTGGGTTCACAAGCACAAAGATCTGGGTTTACACTCCAGTGCGATACAGAGGGAGTGTTGGAGGTGCTATCTTTCAGATGAACATTAAAGAGAGGCCCCGTCTTCTGTCTAAAATGGACATCAAAGATCCCAAGGCATCGTTTTTAAGAAGAGCAGGGGAGTTATCCCCAGAACCGGGGATGGTATTTCTTCCTCAATCAACATCACTAAAACAGGTTATCAGGCCATTGTCACATTGTTTATGGCAGCTTGCTGTGCGCATAACACAGTTTAATTATAACTCTAACAAATGAAAATGAGCTGCCACATTTCCCACATCACAACAGTGACTATTCTTCAAAATGACTTCATTAGCAGCAAAACACTTTAGAGAATCCTGAGGCTGTGAAAGGCAAGACTTTCTTGCTCTAACTTTTCTGGCTACTGAAAAAAAGTAAACATTTCAATTTATGCAAGTTACTTACTCATTAAGAGACATGGTTTCAATATCCAATTCCACAAATTAACTTTATGCTGACATATGTTAGAGAAGAATGCTAGGTGTATATAACTGCACTAAATGTTTTGTTGGCATTGCTATGTTAAGGAATTCCATCTGACAGCCACGCTCAAATTGCAGTACAATGCTGAAGCTCCAGTCTGAGCAAAGGACTGTGACATCCCCTTAAGGAATTAGTCTCACACTGTTTGGGCTTAACACTATGCAATGCATCAGAATTCGACTGTTCTGTCTGTTGCGTCTCCTAAGCACTTTTTAAAACTTACTTAGCATTGATTTCATGTGAACAAAATGTACCTTCCCATTTCACTCTTAAAATTTAACAGCAGAAAGGGGAGCATTAGCCAAGCCTTTAGCACATAGTTCTGCCTTGGGCCTGACAATTTCAATCAAAGCCGAACAATATAAACTAAGTACTAACTGGCTGGTTGAGTCTCAGGCCAATACCTGCAACATAAATGCACCTGTTTAATTCCAGAAAAGCTCACAAAAGCTTGAGGATCCAAGTATCTCATCATAGCTTTCAGGGAAATCTCAATGGGCCTCCCTGCTATGATCGCCTGTCTGTTCGCTGCGCGTTATTGTTTATACACTACATCTGGCCCTTTAGAACAGTGGTTTATGACTCCAACAAATGACAAACAGAAAAATTGCTTTGTGTTGCATTAACATGGAGGTATCACCAAAAGCATCAATCACCTAGTCAACAACTCGTGCTGTGAATGTAATGAACATTCCACTGTAAGAATGATGTTAGCCATCGTTAGTGACTGTCTCTCTGTGTGGAACCATACTGACTCTTATGTTCATAATTAGGAAATTAGATTCCAAGCACAATGCCATGTGTTATCACCAAGTAACTTTTAGGTCCACTATCTGCTTTAACAATATTGAACTGTGAAGCTTTCAGCTCGGGTCTCTCAAGCAGAAGTCTTAGGGAAGCGAATCCTTACAGTAGGAATAGCTGAATGAGCACAAAAATCCAGAACCTGAAAGGAATTCTGACAGATTAAAGTTGAAGTTAGTGGGGGGCAATCTCAGAGCTGAAGCTGCACATAGAATGATTTCCACAAATCCCAGCAATTCTCCGAGATTGTAACATGCAGTGAAGGTGGTTAAGCAAATAGCCTCCTGTCAGGTCTCAGTGCATTTGATCTAATTGGTCTACGCTTATGTTAATGCTCCACACAAGCTTCCTCTCAGTCTTAATCTAACCTCATCAACATATCCTATTCATCTCCCTACACATTTATCAAGCTTCTGTTTAAATGCATCTATGCTATTTGTCTCAACTACTCCTTGTGGTTGTGAGTTCCACATTGTACCGCATCTCTGGGTGAAGAAGTTTTTCCTGAATTCCTTATTGGATTTATTAGTAACTATCTGACATTTATGACCCCCAGTTCTGGGCTCCCCCACAAGTGGAAACTCCTTCAGTCTGTCTATCCCCTATAATATGCTTTCATAATCATAAAAGACCTCTCTCAGGTATTCCCTCCGCCTTCTCTTTTCTAGAGAAACAAGCCCCAGAATTCAGTCTTTCCCAACAGACATAACCTCCATGCTCTGGTATTTCCCCTTGTGATAATCTTTAAACAATTAAACAGGCTGAATTAGAAAAAATGCTCAAAGGTTATCTCGAAAATCTGTTCCTCATCAGTGAGCTAATGAGGGATCAGCAGGAAGGAACCAAGTAATAAATAACGCCATTCATGTTAGAGTTCAAGTTGATTGGAAACACATTTCTATCCACATGATTGTTTACTGTGTTCCTTAAAGGGGCACTATCTTAATGAATAAATGTGTGACAAATCTACTCTCCCCAATTTCTCTATGAACACATAAAATATCACAAATTAAGCCACATGTATCATATCAATTGTCAGTATTACCACAGTGACAAAAATTATAAACAGATTCATGGCTTATCAAATAAACTAAAAGTTTTCATCTTCTATTATGGAGTGGCACTTTAAGACTCAACCTCAATTGTCCTTGACATTCTGGCATTGAGTGCTGCTGGAAGTAGAGATGAGTGACAGGCTTGTGTTTTTTAGGCATCAGGTAGTGATGGATGTCAGGACTGTGAGGGCTCATACAAGCAGGTCGCAGGCTGATGTGGGCAGTTAATTTGTTTGAATTTCCTTCCAAATCCTAGCATTTCTCCGAGATTGTGACCTACAACTCAGGTGGTTAGGGGCAACTTGCCTCCTGTCCGGTCTCAGCCAGCATCCTGAGCCTGACATACCCTTCAGATATCCCCTTGGAGGAGGCTGCCATTTGCTTCTCTAAAGCAGTGAGGCAGCTGTCAACTGTCCACTCTCCTTCAAGAATGGAGCAATGCACAGGGAGATTGAGATAAGGGAAGAAGTGAAGACAAAAAGGAGCAAGTTCAGGACAAAAATAAACTGGGGCAAATCTTTAAACGATTAAAAAGCCTGAATAAGAAGAAATGATCAAGAGTTATAGGGGGAAGAAAACAATTCCTTCATCAAGAAGCTAATGTTGTCAGGCACTAGGGGTCAAAAGGAACAAACCCCGGTCTAAGTACCAGCCAATTAAAGCAATTATTTTTAATACATATACTTTTTATCTTCGTCCAACGTGTCAATCCACAACTAGAAAAATGTCATCAAAATAAACTGTAATGAACCCACAAAGCCCTTGACTGAAGCTATCTACACTCTTTCTAACTTTTTAAAAAAATTTGTTCATGGGACATGGGCATCGCTGGATGGCCAGCATTTATTGCCCATTCCTAGTTGCCCGAGGGCAGTTGAGAGTCAACCACATTGCTGTGGCTCTGGAGTCACATGTAGGCCAGACCAGGTAAGGACGGCAGATTTCCTTCCCTAAAGGATATTAGTGAACCAGATGGGTTTTTCTGGCAATTGACAATGATTTCATAGTCATCAGTAGATTCTTAATTATAGATATTTTTTATTGAATTCAAATTCCACCATCTGCCTTGGTGGGATTCGAACCCAGGTCCCCAGAACTTTGAGTTTCTGAATTACTAATCCAGTTATAATACTACTAGGCCATCGCTTCCCTTTGTACATCAAAGTAAAGGAACCGCAGATTTGTCAAAATATCAGATCTTGGAAATAAATGTTTAAGCATAGTTTCTTTCAATACAACACAGTCATACAAGATGAATAACCAAAACCAAAGCACTGATTTTAAAATGAGATGATCTCTGTATAGCTGAACTAATGAAATTAAATTCTATAGAGGTAACTTTCCTGCCCCATGCACCTGGGGAACATTCAGCTTAAGGTCAGAGACATGAGAGTGAGGCTAAACCTCAGCCTGCACCTGGGGAACATTCAGCTTAAGGTCAGAGACATGAGAGTGAGGCTAAACCACAGACCTAACTGTACCAGCTAAAGAAAGAAGGATGTGCATTTATGTAGCAATTTTCACAGCCTGAGAACTTCCCAAAGTGTTTTACAGCCAATGAAGGACTAAAGTGCAGTTGCTGTTGCAATGTAAGAAACATGCCAGCCAATTTGAACACAGCAAGCTCTCAAAAACAGCAATGAGATCATTGCCGCCATTTTGTGTCCACATTCACCATGCGTGCAAACAGCAGCATGGGCGCAAAATATTGCGAGACACGGAAAACAAGAATCTCACTAGCAAGATCTTGCTTTCCAATACAGCATGCAGCCACCTCTCGTTGGTGGGGTCACAAGGTTCCCGCAGGAACCTCATTTCAATATATTTACGTATAATTAGCAGGCTTCACCACTGTATTGTCCCCCCCCCACAGATTCCCGGCTGCTAGCGTCTTTGGCTCAGCCCCGCCAGTGTGATGGCATGCACCATGTCTGAAGATTCTCTCTGTAGAGTGCTGGAACATTTGGTGAGAAAAGCTGACTGTGCAGCCTTTGAGCTACATGCCAGTTTTCCCATCTCAGACGCAAGGGCTGAAACCTACCACCTCGCCTGCCTCAGAATCGGGGTGGGCGAGGTTCCCAGAATGAAAATCTCCATTGGCCTTGGGCGGGATTTTACAATCTCGCCAAAGCAAGTCCGTAAAATTCTGCCCAAGGTTCCATCCAAAGTTTAGACAGTCTGTTTAGTGATGTTAATTGAATGATAAATAATGGCCTGGACAGCAAAGCAATCTTTTCTTCTTTGAAATAATGCCATGAGATATTTTATGTCCATCTGAGAGGGCGGGCAGAGTCTTGATTTAACATCTCATGCAAAAGATGACTCCCTCATTTCTTTACTGGAGTGCCAGCCTCGATTTTGTGCTCAATTCTTCGGAGTGGGACTTGAACCCATAATCTTTCTTTGATTTGAGTTATTGTCACATGTTGTTTCTTGTGCGCTATACAAACAAAACATGCTGTTCGTAGAGTACAAAGGAGAGGGTGCAGAATATAGTGTTGCAGTTACAGGTAGGGTGAAGAGAAAGATCAGCTTAATATATGATAGGACCATTCAAAAGTCTGATGACAGCAGGGAAGAAGCTATTCTTGAGACCGTTGGTACGTGTTTTCAGACTTTTGTATCTTTCGTATCTTTCTGGAACCGTAACCTTCTGACACAAACGCAAGAGCTTGTTGAGCCAAAATGAACACATTTTAAATGAGATGGGAGGGATATTCTTAGTCTTCATAAATATTATTTTAAAAACTTAATCGCATGTCTTTTGAGAGACCTTGTTGGCCTTTGAGAACTACATCATAAATATAAATCTAGATGGGGATTAATTGCAGGTATCCTCTCCTGATTCCTTCCTGCTAACCATCTTGTGATGTGGAGATGCCGGCGTTGAACAGGGGTGGGTACAGTAAGCTGTCTCACAACACCAGGTTAAAGTCCAACAGGTTTATTTGGCAGCACTAGCTTTCGGAGCCTCAAGCTCCTTCTTCAGGTGAGTGAGGAGTTGTGTTCACAAACAGGGCATATAAAGACACAAACTCAATTTACAAGATAATGGTTGGAATGCGAGTCTTTACAGGTAATCAAGACTTAAAGGTACAGACAATGTGAGTGGAGAGAGGGTTAAGCACAGGTTAAAGAGATGTGTATTGTCTCCAGCCAGGACAGTTAGTGAGATTTTGCAAGCCCAGGCAAGTCGTGGGGGTTACAGATAGTGTGACATGAACCCAAGATCCCAGTTGAGGCCGTCCTCATGTGTGCGGAACTTGGCTATCAGTTTCTGCTCAGCGATTCTGTGTTTTCGTGTGTTGTGAAGGCCGCCTTGGAGAACGCTTACCCGAAGATCAGAGGCTGAATGCCCGTGACTGCTGAAGTGTTCCCCGACTGGAAGGGACTTGCCTGGGCTTGCAAAATCTCACTAACTGTCCTGGCTGGAGACAATACACATCTCTTTAACCTGTGCTTAACCCTCTCTCCACTCACATTGTCTGTACCTTTAAGACTTGATTAGCTGTAAAGACTCGCGTTCCAACCATTATCTTGTAAATTGAGTTTGTGTCTTTATATGCCCTGTTTGTGAACACTCACCTGAAGAAGGAGCTTGAACCATCTTGTGCCATGGCTTTGTGGCCCACTCCCCTACATCCAGCCATAAGTTCCATCTTTCTCCATCCAACATGCAGGACCAAGGCCCCAACTCTAATCCTTTGTTCTTCCTTGCTCCGGAATGTACATGTCCAATAGGCATGCCAGTTCCTGGCTGAAAACTAGTCTGCAGGTTTCCTGGTCAAGGTAATGGTCGACTCCTTTTCGCTAAACATTTTGCCAGGTCTCCCGATTTCAGCATCAAGCCTGCCAGGCTATCTACAGACCTTAATGTTCTGAGTCATGGGAACACCACTGCTGCAACAGCCATTTAAAAATATAGGAACACAGGACTCAGGAACAGATATAGGCCATTCGGCCCTTTGAACTTCCTTCACTATTCAATGAGATCATGGCTGATCTGGTTGTGGTCTCAACTCCACTTTGCTGTCTGCCTGTGCCCTCCCCCCTCCCCCCAAATTGTGAAATTAGATATAAGAGATGCAGGCAGGCAGAAAGAGGAGAGATTCGCTGAAACAGGGAGAAAAAGATTGAGAGTTAGATGCTGAGGGTCCTCACAATGTCACTGAAAGCTTGCAAGAGCAATGGAAAGGCAGATTAAAAGCAAAGAGAGGAAAAAGTAAGAATTAGAAGTGGGGTGACAAGTAGACAGATGGTGACATGAATAGAGAAACCAGATATCCATTTAAAATTTTGCTTGTGAACTATGTCCTGGATGATCAGCTCAAAATAACCTAGGTTGTTGAATTAAATGTTATAAAGCAGTGCATTTTGATTGTTCACTGGATTCCAATTAATATGAATTACTGCCGGTAGCACTGTCAGTCTGAGCAGATTATGTCCTCCAGTCACTGACATCAATTACCTTGACATAAGTTGTCTTGTCATAATACATGGAGTTGTGTAGTGACTTTTATAGATGCACCGTAGAAAGCATTCTTTCTGGTTATATCACAACTTGGTGTGGCTCCTGCTCTGCCCAAGACAGAAGAAACTACAAACGGTCGTGAATGTAGCCCAGTCCATCACGGAAACCAGCCTCCCATCCGCTGACTCTATCTACACTTCCCGCTGCCTCAGAAAAGCAGCCAGCATTATTAAGGACCTCACACACTCCAGACAGACTCTCTTTCACCTTCAGAAGATACAAAAGTCTGACGTCATGTACCAACCGACTCAAAAACAACTTCTTCCCTGCTGCCATCAGACCTTTGAATAGACCTACCTTGCATTCAGTTGATCTTTCTCTACACCCTAGCTATGACTGTAGCACTACATTCTGTACTCTCTCCTTTCCTTCTCTATGAATGGTATGCTTTGTCTGTATAGCATGCAAGAAACTAATACTTTTCATTGTATGCTAATACATGTGACAATGATACCTCAAATCAAATCAAATTTCTTACCACAACTTTGACAACTATTTGGGATATTTTAAAATATGTTGGATCATTTGTGCAGGATGGCAGTGAACTTAAGTCACTTTCCCATGGGCAGGATCAAGGAACTTCAGGAGCTATGTATCATTAACTTTCAAAACTCGTTCACAAAGGCATGGTTCAGGATCTGTCAAGCAAAAAAGAATGGCCGATATGTCAGCAACAACTGATGTTGGAGATTGGGAAGGAAATGAAGGTTACAGTAAAGGGAGATTGAAACAAAAAGAGTGAAAAGAAGCTCTAATTTAAAAAGGGGTGTGAGAAATAAACATGGCAGGATGAGATGATAAAGCCTGCAGCCTGAATCAGCACATTCTGGAAAGAAAATGAAAAAGCAGGAGGTTTTCAATTTGAAAAGTGATAACAATTAAAAATGAAATCATGAGGGGAATAAAGAGGGGTTCCATATTCTGGGATTGCGTCCCCATCAGCCATAGAACACAAATTAGAAAGGAAAAATGAGAAGAATTAAGAAAAACAGGTGCATCATGGCGTTGGACTGGGGTAAACACAGTAAGGGGTCTGACAACACCAGGTTAAAGTCCAACAGGTTTATTTGGTAGCAAACGCCACTAGCTTTCAGAGCGCTGCTCCTTCGTCAGATGGAGTGGATATCTGCTCTCAAACAGGGCATACAGAGACACAAAATCAAGTTACAGAATACTGATTAGAATGCGAGTCTCTACAGCCAGCCAGGTCTTAAAGATACAGACAATGTGAGTGGAGGGAGCATTAAGCACAGGTTAAAGAGATGTGTATTGTCTCCAGACAGGACAGCCAGTGAGATTCTGCAAGTCCAGGAGGCAAGCTGTGGGGGTTACTGATAAGTGTGATATAAACCCAAGATCCCGGTTTAGGCCGTCCTCATGTGTGCGGAACCTGGCTATCAGTCTCTGCCCAGCGACTCTGCGCTGTCGTGTGTCAAGAAGGTCGCCTTGGAGAACGCTTACCCGAAGATCAGAGGCTGGATGCCCGTGACCGCTGAAGTGCTCCCCAACAGGAAGAGAACAGTCTTGCCTGGTGATTGTCATGCAGTGTTCATTCATCCGTTGTCGCAGCGTCTGCATGGTTTCCCCAATGTACCATGCCTCGGGACATCCTTTCCTGCAGCGTATCAGGTAGACAACGAGGCATGGTACATTGGGGAAACCATGCAGACGCTACGACAACGGATGTATGAACACCGCTCGACAATCACCAGGCAAGACTGTTCTCTTCCTGTTGGGGAGCACTTCAGCGGTCACGGGCATTCGGCCTCTGATCTTCGGGTAAGCGTTCTCCAAGGCGACCTTCACGACACACGATAGCGCAGAGTCGCTGAGCAGAGACTGATAGGCAGGTTCCGCACACATGAGGACGGCCTCAACCAGGATCTTGGGTTCATGTCACACTATCTGTAACCCCCACAACTTGTCTGGACTTGCAAAATCTCACTGGCTGTCCTGTCTGTAGACAATATACATCTCTTTAACCTGTGCTTAATGCTCTCTCCACTCACATTGTCTGTACCTTTAAGACTTGATTAGCTGTAAAGACTCGCATTCCAATCATTATTCATTATTCTGTAAATTGAGTTTGTGTCGTTATATGCCCTGTTTGCTGTTTGTGAGCAGATCTCCCACTCACCTGACGAAGGAGCAGCGCTCCGAAAGCTAGTGGCGTTTGCTACCAAATAAACCTGTTGGACTTTAACCTGGTGTTGTTAGACTCCTAGGAAAATTTAATGACAGCACCAGGCTTATGATGAATTAATAGTCTTATAAAACAAGACTTTATAGGTAAGTTTAATCATGTTATTGTGAAATGTGTACATTTTCTATATTTATATTGGAAACTTCATACTGAACCCTGGATATTTTAAGTTTTTAAGATCAGAAAAAGATTGAAAACAAAATGACCAAACAGCTGACTTGTGGCATTCAAAGATGGGAGTTAAAAATCACTCAGGTTTCTGATAGACAATTGCATGGGGTTGCTGTCCACTCCCACCAGCTTCCCTTCACGAGTTAAAATCAGCCTTCTTGAGCCAGCTTGGGATTTCCAAGATGATAACGCAAACAGAATGTCCACTCTTGGAGGTAAAAAAAAACCCAGAAAATGCTGAAGAACTAAAGGATAATTGGCACCTAAGAAAGATTAGTTAACACGTTGTGGTGGGATGTTTCAAATAGGCATTTTTGACTTTTGAATTGTGAAATTAGGATGACTGAATTGTGTTTTCATAATCATTCTCACACTTGACTTTGCTTCCACACAAGCAACACTAGAGGGTGCTGATGGATCACTTCAAGACAACAGTGCCATTTCTTCCATGCCAGGTCTCCACACACCAGCGTTCGACTGAGGCATTTGCTGATGAACAGTCTATTGAAGTTGAGCTTTCATGCCACTATTTTCACATAGCTCTATACCATCTGTTTTTTATAGCCTGGCGTTTTGAAATTGAGCTGAAAGTAAACTTTTGCCATCTTCACTTAAGGTAACTGAACTCAACTGGCCAAACAAATGGTTGGGGAATTGCGTCATGGAGAGAGTGAAGTGGAATCGCTTTCTACAGCTTTATCAGCTGCAGAAACAACTCCATTTTCAGTCACACTGGCGAGATAATTAAAATATCTTCAGCCCCAATTATAAATCTATCAAAACAATATCGTTTGTTTAATTTTCCATCCTTTTAGCAAGGGCACTGTGCTGAAAACTATCAAAGATCGAATTTCCACATGCGAATTTAGACATTGCGCAGGTCAGCATCAGGCAATCCTGCACAGAATTTATTCCACTTCTCTCCCTTCGAAATGGAAATTGAACCTTAGTAAACATGTCTGTCACATTTACTGCAAAACAGTACAAAAATAGTCATGTGTGAATTTGAAGGCACTCAAATTCATTACTAGGCTTCATCTCATAAAAATGTAACCTCAAGTACAGTAACCAATGAACAGGCTTTCCTTTTACTGCACCGGGATTTAGCCTAGGTCCCAGTCAAAACTGCAATAAAAGACACTGATCATCTGATGCACTTTAACTTTCAAATATTTGATGTCAACACCTGCTTATATGTGCTTAAAGTAACATTTAGTTTCGGACAGGTGTTAAAGTGAAGAGCCTAACACTCCTTACACCAACACCAAACTAGCTGCCATTCTCCTTTTTCATTAGATTTAATTAACTCCTGTGTGACAGTAAGAGGGTAACATGCGGTATCAACATGGAGTTTACCCCACACTGTAGGCTGCATTGGCCAGTTTATATTCTACATGTTAAGCAGAAGCAAGGGCAAGCTGAATTTCCTGTCAGAAATATCCCGTCCTCGAGATTCTAAGAATGCAAAGGAATTTCATTCCTCAAATGATCTTCAGATGTTTTGGGAGGGAGAAAAGCAAAGCAAAAAAGGTATTCTCACTCTCCCTTTTCACATCAACATACACTTGTGCACATACATACAGTGTAGCATATGTGATATTGCTGATGACTGGTCAAATATTCCAACAACAGGGTTGTTATGTCATGCCAATGCATTATAAAACATACTGGTTTCTGAACATGTCAGCTTCTACCCTGCCAAATCAACTGTGCGTGACAGGGAGCATGTCACAGGGAGTGAGTGACATTTATAGAAAGTGTGTAACAGTTGATTGGAACTGATGTCTTCTGCAGAATGTTAACATTGAATCTTCTGAGCTCCCTTGAACAATAGGAACACTTAAAAGAAACATTACTGTGGAAATGTAAATGTCTCCGTTATCCATGCGTAAGGGCTGATCCTCAGTTTTCTGATGGATTAGTCAAATCCATTTTACGTTGCACAGTGATTTTTAGACCATTAACTCTTCAGACTATCCGTTCATATGTCTTATCCCATAGTTCTTTCAACTGAACTGAAGCATTCCTTAACTGATTTAGGCAATCTGGGTGTAGGGAATCTTGGGCGGCACAGTGGTTAGCACTGCTGCCTCACAGTGCCAGGGACCGGGTTCGATTCCCGATTTGGGTCACTGTCTGTGTGGAGTTTACACGCTCTCCCCATATTTGTGTGCGTTTCCTCCGGGTGCTCCAGTTTCCTCCCAAAGTCCAAAGATGTGCGGGTTAGGTGGATTGGCCATGGTAAATTGCCCCTTAGTGTCAGGGGGACTAGCTAGGGTGAATGTATGGGGTTATGGGGATAGGGCCTGGGTGGGATTGTGGTTGGTGCAGACTCGATGGGCCGAATGGCTTCCTTCTGCACTGTATGATTCTATGAAATGCAAAGACCTTCCTTTCCTGTTGGCCATGAATAGGTTAAGCAAACAGCTGTGATTTTTTACTGTGCCCCACATTACTGTGTAATGTGTTCCCTACACCCAGATTGCCTAAATCAGTTAAGATATGCTTCAGTCCACTTTAAAAATGGTCAAGATCACTACATGAGGTGGAAGTTACTTTAGGTCAAAGCCGTTTGGGTTTGAGGGTTTAAGTTGGAAACTCCCAATAGCAAAACGGCTCCAAGGAACTGGTCCACAAATGTTTTTCAGTCTTAGTTAAGTGCCAGTGTCAGTTATGACTGTAAGAAGCGGAAAGTGTTGCAAATTACAATGGAACACAACTGTTTGCTAATTAATGGTGGTTAATTAATGAAAGGGCAGCTCTGACTAACTGCATCCGGCTTCCTTGAATAATTGCATAAATTCAATTCCAATGGTACTCCATGTTTGTCATGTTTTATTGAACTCAGTCATACTTCTAACAAAGGCCAACAAGCCAACAATTTAAACTATTTTTTTCTGAAATACACACTCATAGCGCATAGAAATTAATGTTCATATCTTTATCGATTTACCTTCCATTTCTTTGCATAAAAATTGAGAAAATGGAAGAAGTGAAAAACAAACTAAAAATCCCAACTGTGTCATGTTTTCAGATTTGATGATTAGATGTTACGTAATTTTTAATCATGGAAAGTGAAATCTAGAACTCAGTTCCCAAAAGCTGTGGATTCTGGGCAAAGTGAAAATTTCAAGACAGGGGACCAATAGAGCTTTGTTGGGTAAGGTTATGAAGAGATACGGACCAAAGATGGTTAAGTGGATTTGAGATATGGGTCGGCCACGTAATAACTGAATGCTAGTGGGGTTGAGTGGCCTAAGCCTGTTGACATGTTCCTAAAATGGTTAGGGATCATCAAACAGAGAAATGTTTGGCTAAATCCTCTCTGTTGAACTTGTATTATGGTAGAACAACAAGCTGCTTTTATATACAGCCTCTCTCATAGTAAAACATCCCAAAGACCTTCTCAAGGGCATGAAATATTGGCCCAAAACATTTTGGACGTCAGAGGGCAAATTCAATGCTGCCGTACCTGAGGGCAAGCAGGAATCAGAGGTAGGGAAACAATGAAGAAAAGTTAGAACTCACTAGATAAAATACAACGAAACCACATCTCAGTGACAGTCTGCCTCCAAGTTGGGCAGCAGCTCTCCGGCCTGCACTTCCTACAGCGAATGTTAAACAAACCCTCAAGACTATTAAATTTCTAATTACAAAAAGGCAGTTAAAAAGTTTGCCCACCTAAAAGCTCGCAACAAGTGTCAATACATTGTTTTTAGAATGAAGAAATGCAGCTAATGGCAAATGTATAGTTCTGACACCGCCACTTGCACTTGAGTAGATATACAAAGTAGTACCAGCTCAATATGTAGAACTGTTCCTTGACATCTGATGCTAGCATTGTGATGTAAAGCAGCAATTTTGTGTTAAGGAAAACATGCGTTTATTAGTGCCTTGCTGAGGTAGTTCGCACCCTACGAGGAGTGGGCTCTGCAGGGGTTCAATGCAGGAGATGGGTGAACTTTATGGGAAAGGGGGTTGTTGTTGGGTGAACTTTATGGGAAAGGGGGTTGTTGTGCTTGTTCCAGGTTAAGCGATATTCCTTGCATTACTATAAAGTGCCACATCGTAACAAATCACCTCTTCTGGCAGTCAGCCGTGGGCCAGTGATTATACAGTTGCCTCTGAGTACACCGAGGGTTTGGAAACGGAGTAAAACTCCTCGAGCTGCATGTTTGACATGTAATGAATGTTGTAAATATTAGCTGTAATTGTAAATGCAATGATATACAGCATTGAAGGAAATTGAACTTTATGTAATGTCAACTTTGAATGGTCATGCAATGTATTTCTTATTAATTTTATGAATAAAGTGTACTTTTGGAAAAAACAATACTCCTGCCTCTGAGACAGAAAACAATGGGTTAAAGTTCCAATCCAGAGACTTGAATTTGACGCATAAGCCGCATTGAGAGAGTGCTGCAATTTTGGAGGTGATACTTTCAGGTATCAAGGCCCTGCCTGACTTTCCTACTTGATTGCTTCAACATTCAAGCTCAACCTCAGACACATTTTCTAATTCTCACACCAGCTATTGTGTGACCTCTCTAACTCAGGACACAAACATAAACCACTTCAAAGTGTTTTCTTTTAATTTCCCTCCTCTCAACCCACACCTAATCGTGTTACACTGAACTAAGTATTATTCTGCACAGGCAAAGTTCAACTTGCACTGATGTGTATAGTTAACCAACGTATTTATTCAACACTTGCATATTTTACTCTGTATTCATATTTATATCTTCTAAAAAAGGTCTGGGAGATATCATGTGTGTAATGTCTATCTCTTAAATGGTGAATTGACTTTGCATTCTGAATATTCAACCTTCTCTTGAGCAAGTCCTGCCTGATGTGCAGATGTGAGTCACCCTTATTTGATCAGGATTTTCCAGCTCATTATGCAAGCAGGATCTTCCAGTCCCGCCAAAGTGAATGGAGATTTGAATGGCTCGCTGGCTTTCAGGCCTGGAAAAATCCGGCACTGATCAGCTATAAGATCTCTAAGTGTGGACATCCACATTCAAGATATTAAGAGTTTTTTTAACTGTGTATTTTTGGGAGTAATGTCAATTGCTGCTTATTTCACAAAGTTCTATCCAAAAGATGCAACCTCAAGGACTAACTGAAAGAAAGTCATTTGCAGAGTTCTCTACTGATGGAATACTATAACTAAACCAATGTTAAGGTCAAGAATAATATGAAGTCACAGCCAGCTACCCCAGACATACTCCAGTCCTGAGAGTTCAATTACGGTGGCACAGTGGTTAGCACTGCTGGCTCACAGCGCCAGGGACCCGGGTTCAATTCCGGCCTCGGGTCACTGTCTGTGTGGAATCTGCACATTCTCCCTGTGCCTGCGTGGGTTTCCTCCGGGTGCTCCAGTTTCCTCCCACAGTCCAAAGATGTGTGGGTTAGGTTGATTGGCCATGCTAAATTGCCCCTTAGTGTCAGGGGGATTAGCAGGGTAAATGTGTGGGATTACGGGAATAGGGTCTGGGTGGGATTGTGGTTGGTGCAGACTCGACGGGCTGACTGGCCTCCTTCTGCACTGTAGGGATTCTATGATTATAACATCAGATAGGTAAACAATTGCACAATATCCTGGCTTCATCCATTTAGGCCAATTTTGGAGATTATTCAGTTTATGTACACCTTCCTGGCCTGGTATGCAAGAAAGAAAAACGTCCATATCAAGCAACATATGGTCAGCAT
Source organism: Mustelus asterias (assembly GCF_964213995.1). Lineage (NCBI taxonomy): Eukaryota > Metazoa > Chordata > Chondrichthyes > Carcharhiniformes > Triakidae > Mustelus > Mustelus asterias. The sequence continues at coordinate 13,807,748 of NC_135828.1, read as the reverse complement.
AGCAACAACTTGCATTTCCAAGGCATTTCAGTGAAGCACAATAAAATAAAACAACACAAGGAGGTATTAGATCAAATGACTAAAAGCTTGATCAAACTGGTAGGTTATAAGTAGCATCTTAAAGGGGAAAAGTGAGGTGAAGAGCCAGAGTAGGGGGGGTACTCCAGAGCCTGGGGCCTCGACAGCATTTAAAACTGGAATTGCCCAAGAGAGCATATTAACATATTGAGTTTATACTGCAACTTCACAGGTGCGTTATTCAAAAGAAAATTCAACACTGATATACGTTAGGAGATATTAGGATAGGTTATCAAGATCTTAGTCAAAACGATAAGTTTTAAGGGGGGGGGGGGGGCAAACGGTGGCACAGTGGTTAGCACTGCTGCCTCACAGCTCCAGAGACCTGGGTTCGATTCCTGGGCTTGGGTCACCGTCTGTGTACAGTTTGCACATTCTCCCCATGTCTGCATGAGTTTCTTCCCACAGTCCAAAGATGTGCAGGTTAGGTTGATTGGCCATGCTAAATTGTCCCTTCGTGTCCCAGGATACGTAGGTTAGAGGGATTAGCGGAGTAAATATGATATGGTTATGGGGATAAGGCCTAGGTGGGATTGTTGTCGGTGCAGACTCGACGGGCCGAATGGCCTCCTTCTGCACTGTAGTGATTCTATGTAAGGAGGTTGAGGCAGAATTAGGAAGGGAAATCCTGAGCTTATAATCTTTGCAGTTGAAAGCATGACCGTGAATGATACAAACATGGATATGCAGGAGGCCAGAATTGGAGGCGAATAAATTTCACTTTCTCTCAGTAAATAGGAAGGCAATGAAAAATTCTATTTACATATAAGGGGCTTACAGTGCTCACTCAAATTGTTAAATGTTAACACACTCCAAGTGAGCGGGGTGTGAATCATAAGACAACATAATCACAGCATGTACTGATGGTGGGTTTCTGATCTCCAGCAGGAAGATGTGCCAAGACTCAGTGCGTTTCCACAGGGAGCAAGGATTTTCCTTTAGTGCAAGAGGATGAAAATCTCTCCTTTTAAGTTAAAATATTTTTTTCCTTTCCACTTTGTGCCCGCACCAAGCACCAGCTGTGGCCCAGAGTGCAGCTGTGCAATCTCCACAGGAGTACTGAGGTTGACAGTTTTAATAATACTGTGACTGGGACAGGCTGCCTTCCATAGTGTTCTCTTCCTCTCCAGTTAAGACAAATTGCTGAGGGTTATCAACAACCACTTGCAGTTATGTAATACCATTAACAGAGAGGAAAACAACAAGGCTCCTTGCAGAAACAGGCAAAACTAAATGCCAAACCAAAGAAGGAGCTGTTAGATAAGATGACTGAAAGCATGGTCAGCACAGTGGGATTGAAGGTGGAACCTTAAAAGGCAAAGGAGGTGGTGAGATTTAGGGAGGTATTTCTAGAGCTTCAAGCTGAAAAGTTCAAGGGCACAGCTGTGGGTTGGGAAGAAGAGAGGGGAAGTTCAGGTCAACATCTGCAGAAAACCTAGTTGAGGGTAGGGATGGGGAATGTGATTTGTAGAGTTGAAGAAAAAAATAACTTAAGCATAAGCTTATTGAATTTAACACATTGGATCACTGTGCGCCAATGTATGATCGTGAGCGACAAGAATGGTTAAGTGGGATTTTGATATAGTCTAGGATATGCGCAGGTACATTTAGGGTCAGTTGAGGTTTATGCAGGATAGCGAAAGGCAGGTCAGGCCGGAGAACATTGGAAGTACTGGTACATTCCAATACACACGAGAAAAACATTGATGTGGGACAACACTTCCAATTTTCATTTTTGGAAAGTTGTCCTATCCCCTTCTAGACAGGCTTCTAAGACTGTTTCCCCAAAATGTTTTGTAGTTAACTGCACAAGATGGCTCACTCTCATATTTCCTGTTCCTTGCCTCTTTGTGACTGACTGAAATGTGCAACCAATCGATGGCACCACACAGTTGTCATTAATTCCTTGTTAGGAAAACTAAGGTAGTTTGAAGGGATTTATATCTGTATTGGTAAACATTAGAAATAAGGTATAATTTTAACTGGGTTTAATTTAATGTTTCTGTGCCTTGAGTGGTAAAACTTATGGTTAGATTCATGCTGGTCAAAGGTGTTTGTATTTGTGGGGATTGGTTATGTTCCAACTGTGATTCTATTAGAAAAGCATGAAGAGTAAACAGAAGTAAATCATTGCTGAGTAACAGGAGGCCACTTTCCAGAGGGAAAAGCTTTACTTTGTTCTTAGTTTCAACCAGAAATCAGAGCAGTTGCAGGCAGGACACTGGGGAGTGAACAGCTCTCAACTCTGCCAGGAGAAACTGGACAGAAGGAGGGAGCTGCAAAGACACAAGCCTCCAAGGAACCAGTTACAGTCTAGATAACTAGGGAATTGGGGTAGAAAGAATATCTAAGATGACTGGTGCTTAAAGAACAGAGACCAAGGTAATGTTCAGAAGAATTCAAGGATGGGTAAACAAAGTGTTCTGAGTTAAAGTGGCAATTGCAGTCACCAGATTGAAAGTGGATCAGCAGACTTCAGAGCCAAATGAAACATTAGATGCCATTTTACTAGTGTCTGGGAAATCAAGAGTTAAAGCAATTGTGGACAGTTTGTACGGCAGTCAAGACAAAGATAACCTAAAGGGGTTGGTGGAAAATTCTGGATTGGATGCTCCATTAAAAGTAGAGTAGAAGCTTTGCTTAAAAGTGTCATTTTAAAAATCTGGTCTGGATTTCAGAATGCAAACGGTTAAAGGAAAGCATTATGAAAGAAGATTTTAAAGCGTACTTTTGGAAGTGGCATTTGATAACTCTCATGTGGAAAGTATCTGGGGGGCTTCTGAAGAGAAATCCATAGAGCAAAGTATGTGTACTTGAACACAGTTAATCTGTGTGCTTTAAAAAAAAGACCTCCGCTGGAATTTCCCTGCCCCGCCCGCCATGGAAGTAGGTGAGGGGCAGACATGGGAAATGTCCTTTGACCTCTGGCGGGATTTTCCAGTCTCAGTTCGAGCAAAGCTGTAAAATCCCGCTGTGTGTGTGTGTGTTAATGAGACCACTGGAGCTTCAAATGTACTCTGTAATCCATGTTAATCTTCAAGCCTGTGTGTAATTGCGAAACGAAAGGAGGAATTAAAGGCGTATTGCATAATAATCCAAATTTTTCATGTTTAATAAATGTCATTTTATTTTTTAAACTAATTAGCGGTTTTGTGACTCTATGTTTAAAAAAAAAATAAAAGTTATGATCTTTTGAGCCAGGGTTCCATTCTGAGACCTTCCCATCCAGTTATAACATCAACTGGGATTATAACATCTTTTCTCTCTTAGCGGCAAGGTGCCATTTGTTGTATTAATTTAGCTGCAGTCACTGACCAATAGACAAAATGGGCTGAGTGACAAATATTGTCAATAAAATGGGTTTATTTTCTCGGTTGGCTTTAGAAGCATCTCAAGCTTAGTTGTCATCTAATCAGGGCAGTTCCCGGAAACTTTGCCATATATTTACTTTTTTGTTATGCAAGGGTATTAAGGGGGTAAGGAACCAAAGTAGATGAGTGGAACTAAGATACAGGGTGGGATTGAGGGGTTGAATGACCAATTCCTGTTACTTTATTCTTCCAATGTCTCTTGGATTCCATTGTGATGATTCTCCTTCGGTGGAATCATGTAAAACCATCGTGAAAATTTAACCGTAACCAGATGGTCACTGATAGTTGAAGTGCATGTCAATTGAACTTTCAAAAAGGTGTAATGGGAAGAAACAGGAGCGAGGTAGATTACCTTTAGATCAGACTTACAAAGAGTTAGCTGGCACAAGAACAATGTGCTCAATGACCTCCTTCAATACTGTTAATTCTCTGGTTAACAACTCCCTACTTTCCAGATACTGATATACTTGCCCGCATGCACCTAAAAAGTGAATATTTGAAGACTCTGCTTTTGTGCGTATTTAACTGCACATGCACTGTGTGAATGTGCGTTATGTACATTAATCATAGCCAAACACCACACCTCCTCCAGCTCCACCCTCCCTCCCCAGCCCTAATAAACATACAGATACATACAGCAAAAGAATTGGGGATGTTAATCATAGAATCCCTACAATTCTGAGGGAGGCATTTTGGCCCATTGTGTCTGCACCGATAACAATCCCAACCAGGCCATATCTCCATAACTCCGTGTATTTACCCTGCTAATCCCCCTGACACTGAATGGTGTATCATAACTTATATTTCTTGACTCCTAGTTTGAGAGATGCTTTGATGAGGCAGCACAGCAGATTTCAATTCTATAGCTAATAAAATAGTTTGTTGACACACTTCATAAAGCAAAAATGATATTGGCCATTTTTCAAAGCTCTGGTCCTAGCATTGAGCCTCACAAGTTTGGAGAAAAGCCTGGGTCACAGAACTGGCCCTTTAACATTAGACTGCCTGCAATCCATGCTTTCATCCCCTTTGGCTGGAGTGAATCCTCACAGAGTTTTTCCCTGCTGAATGTTTTAAAGTTAACATTATGAGGTAACTATCGGAAATCAGTTGTACATTTGTATATAGATATGCCCATTTTCTACCTTTTAAGACAATACTTTGAGGATAAGTAATCGGTGCTGAGAATTGTACGTATGTAAGAAAATGTCAATATTACAAATTGAATTCAGATGCTAATTGTTTTAATTCTGCCATGGTTATCAGGCAAAGAGAAATCAAATAGAATCAATGGGAAATTCGACTGCCAGTTTTAGCACATTTCAGACTGATAAGGCCACAGGGAGCATCATCAGAACAAAGACCATATTCTTCTGATAAAGTTTCAAGCACAGGGTGAATATCGTTCCTTGATGAATATTTTACTAATTTAAGAAACCTGCACAGCTACACCATTACTTGTGTTCAGATATCATTTGGTTGGAGATGTAAAATGCTTCCAAGCAAACCGCTTCCTTCTCCCTGCAATAACTGAACACAAGTCAGAAGTAGTAATAGAGGCGGGTACAATTTTGTCTTTTAAAAAGCAGTTAGACAGTTACATGGGTAAGATGGGTAGAGAAGGATATGGGCCAAATGTAGGCAATTGGGATTAGCTTAGGGGTTTAAAAAAAAAAGGGGCAGCATGGACAAGTTGGGCCAAAGAGCCTGTTTCCATGCTGTAAACCTCTATGACTCTAACTTGTGATATTGGTTGAAGGGAGTGTGAAGTTGAGCCAGCCCATCTTCTCCCATTAAATGGGGCCGCACAATATCACAGTGGTTAGCACTGCTGCATCATCGGGCCAGGGACCCAGGTTCGATTCCCAGCTTGGGTCACTGTCTGTGTGGAGTTTGCACATTCTCCCCGTATCTGCGTGGGTTTCCTCCGGGTGCTCCGGTTTCCTCCCACAGTCCAAAGATGTGCGGGTTAGGTAGATTGACTATGGTAAATTGCCCCTTAGTGTCAGGGGGACTAGCTAGGTTAAATGCATGGGTTTATGGGGATAGGGCCTGAGTGGGAGTGTGGTCGGTGCAGAATCAATGGGCCGAATTGCCTCCTTCTGCACTGTATGACTCTATGATTCTAAACGCTGCTAATCCAGAAATGTCATTAAGAAGCAAAATTCGCAGCCAGAAATGCAAATACCAATTGCTGTCAGAGCTCAGTTAAATGTCACGGTAACGAGGTAAGATGGTGACCATTAAAAGATAATGCAGAAAAATTTGAGTGGCGATATAATACTTATTTGATAAACAGTAAGGCGAAATAGGAAAGGAATGCAAAGCAAGATGAGAAAAAAATGAGCTAACAAGCTGTTTATAGGGCAACTACAGCACAAACAGCATTAAGTAAAACTCAACATTGCTCAAAAAACAAGGACCTTCTATGTTTCAGATCCACCTCAGCAGAAAAAAAGCAGAAGATGCAGGAGAATATTTCATTCAATGCTGTCCAGCAACTTAAAAAAACAAAACCTTGTGACAAACAAATAGGAAAAGAACCTTCATCGGCTCAGTAATTATGTTAGGATTCATGGAAGGAGAGTGTTAGTTAACTTATCTGCTCCGTTTTCATCTGCGACTGAAGTGAACACTCCAACACAAATCAATGGTGTAATAGGGAAGAGAAAGTAAGGATTTGCATCACTTGGCAATTTTCATAACCTTGGGATGTCCCAAAGCGCTTTATATTCAAGAACTATTTTTTGAAATGCACTTACAGTGGTATTATAGGGGATGTGGTGTGTACTCTGGTGAACTTGTCAGTTTGATTTGGTTGGTTAACACTCTGTCACAGCTGAAAGGATTTTATCATGGGTTCACGTTGTGACACCAGTGATCGTTAGGACGCCTCAGAGTGCTCTGTCTGTAATGATGCTCATTTCTCAAGGTTATTCTCTTTTGCAAGATTGGTCTCAACTGTAACCGATCTCCACATCCCAAATGTCAATAGAATCCTGAGTGGCCCAGGCACAGAGTTCTTAACAAGGAAGGGACATAACAGCAGCAGCAGAGTTTCTGTTTTTATAATTTAAAGCTAGTGAGCTAGAATATGGAGAGGAAGTTTTGATAAAGCGACACAAAACCTTGGTTAGATCACATCTGGAGGACTGTATGCAGCTGTGGACACCACGCCTTAGAGAATAAATAGCGAGAATAAATAAGGATTAGATTTAGGAGGAAAGATTACAAAGTAGGCTTGCTCACCTTGAAATATTAAAGGTTAAGGGGTGACTTGATTGAGATTTGAGGGATAGTTAGGGAGAAACGTTTTTCACTGACAGAGGAGTCTAGGATAAAGATACATCGTTTAATCAGAGCAGCTCATTCTGGGGAGAAGTTAGGAAACACTTCTCTGTGCAATGAGGTGCAGAAGTGTGCAACTCTCTTCCACAGGAAATAATAGATGGTAGATCAATTAATCATTTTAAAACTGACATCAATTGATTCTTGCTATTCAGGAGTTTGTGCCAAAGGAGGTGAATTCAGTTAAGACACAGGTCAGTTATGATCTAACTGAATGGCTAAACTGGATCGAGGGGCTGTATATCCAACTTCTCTTCCTAGCTTTTGACAGCAATGGGAGTTAAGGTAAGGAATACTGCAAATGAATTTCTCGCTCATTTCATTGAAACCTGTACGGTCTAAACTATTTCTTTCCTGGGGACAGAATTTAGTGCATTATAATGCTCTAGATCCCATAGGCGCTTCACTGTGTATGTGCTGAGTCAGCAGTGGGTTGGCAGTGCAGGCTTTTCCCCTGAGGCAGGCCTGGATCAGTATTGATGCCAGTACAAGAGGAGCGAGAAAATGGAAGACATGGTCAGCAGTGAGAGAAGACATGGTCTGTCATGGGAGAGGAAGACATGGTCAGCAGAGTCAGCAGTCAGCGCTCCGAAAGCTAATGGTATTTGCTACCAAATAAACCTGTTGGACTTGAACCTGGTGTTGTTAAAACGCTTACTGAGTCAGCAGAACGGGGAGAAAGTCCTGGGCAGGAAAAGGCCTTGCCAAGCGTGTGAATGAGACCACTGTCCCTTTTCCCAGTCCATGAAAGAAAGCAAAGAGCCATTTAGAGGCCCTCTTCAGCTTTCTGACCCTCTCTACCTGGAGGGAAAATCTTCAGCTGAAGCAAAACTTTCTCTCTGGAGCCGATGATATAATCAGACCAGAATTAGTATGTGAATTCGGACCCTAATGGTATGTGGCAACATAGCCACCCATCAAGATAAATTTGCACCCTCCCCCCGCTCTGATTATTTTTTAGGTCCTTGCGATTTGACCATTCCTGCTACATTGTCATTGATGTTACAGCTGTCATGTTGCAGCTGTACAAAACTCTGGTGCGGCTGCACTTGGAGTATTGCGTATAGTTCTGATCACCGCATTATAGGAAGGATGTGGATGCATTGGAAAGAGTGCAGAGGAGATTTATTAGGATGTTTCCTGGTATGGTGGGAAGGTCTTATGAGGAAAGGCTGAGGGACTTGAGGTTGTTTTCGTTAGAGAGAAGAAGATTAAGAGGTGACTTAATAGAGGCATACAAGATGATCAGAGGATTAGATAGGGTGGATAGTGAGAGCCTTTTTCCTCGGATGGTGATAGCTAGCACAAGGGGACATAGCTTTAAATTGAGGGGTGATAGATATAGGACAGACGTCAGGTAGGTTCTTCACTCAGAGATTGTTAAGAGCGTGGAATGCCCTGCCTGCAGCAGTAGTGGACTCGCCAACATTAAGGGCATTTAAATGGTAATTGGATAAACATATGGATGATATTGGAATAGTGTAGGTTAGATGGGCTTTAGATTGGTTTCACTGGTCAGCGCAACATCGAGGGCCGAAGGGCCTGTACTGCGCTGTAATGTTCTATGTTCTATGTTAGTAAAATCGGAAATGCAATCAAAATCACCACCCTGATCTTTCGGAGTAAAGTGGTCACCAAAATGATCAAAAGCAGCTCCAGGTAACCATGTCTTCCATTTTCTCGCTCCTCTTGTACTGGCATCAATACTGATCCAGGCCTGCCTCAGGGGAAAAGCCTGCACTGCCAACCCACACAATAACTGGTGGCTTTATAATCGACATACGCTGCCCACTTTAAAAGAACGCACAAAAAAAAAGCATTAATTCTCAAAGCAGAGATTAGATAACGCCAACTGAGGTCACAATAGGAATTCAATAGGATGAATCGAAAGGCGCTTTTCAGGACTTCTAATTTGCCCCATTGAACAAATGAACATGCGAATGTGATTGTTCAGGAAGCAGCTGCATGGACAAGAAGTGAACACAGGGTGTTTCTGTTTGAGTTTCATCTCAGCTGATAAAGTGGCACATCAGTTTACCGATGCAAAACAGGCCAAGGAGTGTGAGGAAATTGCCTTGCAGCTTTCAATAATTATCTCAATACATTATGCAAACTGTAAAATGATGCTTTATATATATGGGGGAGGAGGGTGGAGTCGTCCCACGGGCGTTTGGGGGCTGAGAGGAGACGAGGAGACCTGTGTGTGTGTGTATGTGTGTGTAGGGGAAGGGGGTGTATGTGTGGGGGGCGGGGGTGTGTGTATGTGTGTGTGTTCCCCCCAGCACATCCTCGGGGTAGCCCCCAATTATACTGCCCCAGCCCTGGAGCTTGGAAATTATGGCCCAAATGAATCATGTACAAATCTCTGGATAAGGGAGAGAGAGATATGCACCCAAAATCAACCTCCTCCTGATGGCCACCTTTGTATGGCTGCATCAAGCCATGTGTAGACCCTCATATGCAAACACCAAATGTCAGTATGTACTGAGGTTCTACCTGTCCCGATGCTGTGAAGGACGGGTCTGGTCAAGTTGCCACAGAATCCTCCAAATAGTTGGAACGTGCTGTATCACCTGTCCTTCGTGGAAATATTTGTTCAAAACAACACCTTTGACCACAAGTCTATCAAGCACGTAACGTCTATGAGGGCCTGAGGGAAAAGGGGATGGTGGATCATGTCGGATAATTCCCTGAGAAAACTGTCAGTCATTTGGCAGAATGCCTCATCACCAGAACATTCAAACAAGCACCAAGATCTAGCTTGGCTGGTGGTGAGAAGGTCAGATCTTTCATGCATGTCCAGGGTATCTGCTCCACCGCACAGTTGAATCAGCTGCAAGGCGAGGAAAAGAGACAGTCGCACACCTTCTTGTGGACTGTGCCTTTGCAAAGATGGTCTGGAGAGAGATGCAGTGCTATTTGTTGAGGTTCGTCCCAAACAGCTCGGTGACGCAGGACTCTGTGCTCTATGGGCTGTTCCCAGGGACATAACGAGACAAACATCAACTGCTCCTGGAGGGTCATCAACCCAGTGAAAGATGCTCTTTGGTCTGCCTGAAATGGATTATCTTCCAGTGCAAAGAATTGTCCTCAACCGAGTGTTGCAGACTTATCCAAGGTCCAGGACTACATGCTGAGGGATGCACTCAAGCTTGGGCCAGCCACCGCCAGGGCACAATGGAGAAAGGCCGCCTTGTAAGGCCTTTCAGCCAATGTACACCAAGGGGCTGGTAACTGGGTAAAACCCCTTGGACTGTGTGCTTAATCCTAACTTTATGTAACCATGTTGAAACATCTCAGAGTGCAACATGACCGATGTATATAGTTTGAAATGAATTGTACTTTCCGTAACAAAAATATTGAAATGCTTGTAATGTTTTCATTACGGAATGGAAGCACCTCAGTGTGCATCTTGATCTCTGGAGAATATGTGAATATCATTGCCTTTTCATGTTATGACAATTTGAAATGTTTTGTAACGTCTCTTTTTCAGATATTTTATGAATAAAGTATATTTTTGCAAAAAAAAATGTTATGGCCCATATTGTTTCTGGTATAATGGGATCACACATCTGTGACACTGGAGTAAATGTCACATCAATAATGTTACACCAAATGAAAATCTATACCCATCACTTTAAAAAAGGGGTCAAACATTCTAATATAGATTTCCTTAAAGTATATATGCACAATGATCCTGACAAAAATATAATATATATAATATAACATAAAAGCACCTTCCCAAGACTGACTATAATAGCAGCTTAAAGTTGCAGTTTCCTGTCACCCTTATTTTCCTTATTATACAAATTGGAAGCTTTCCTACCATTCAATGCCAGCTTTGACGGCAGCAATCATTGTCTGGGAGGTTCCCAACCAACTGATTAGATTTTTAAGTGGAAATGCTGAATGTCTTTAAGGAAATCACTTCCCCACCAACAAAAGGAAATCCCTCACCTGTCTGTAGTCACATGAGAGTGTGTGCACCACATCAGGATTTTATTTCAGGAGAAAACGCAAGCAAATAATCACGCACGTGACCAGCTGGAATTTCTACTGCACACAATCAACTAACAAATTAAAACACTGGAATCCGCAACATAATCTAAGCAGGAAATTGAAGCCTTTCGCATCTTGCCCACTCTGAATGGAAATTTAAAATAAATTGCGGCCTGATTTCTAGTCCGGTTCCACAACCACATGCAAAAGGTGAGGGAGGATGAGAAGACCACGAACTTGGTCAAATACTTGGCCATGGCAAGGGGGTTACTAACAAAGGAGAAAATAAAGACTGCATCCTTCCTGGATAAGTGAGATAACCATGCAAGAGAGAAATGCAGGTGAGCTGGGTAAACACTGGTCATAAAAGTCTGCAATTGGGTCTAATTTCATTAGTAGGCCAAATCATCAGGGCCTTTTCCTCAGTAAAGGTTAAAATTCAGAACGGTGAGTTTCTGGCAACTTTCCAGCAGGTAAGCAACCCGGGCAATTTTAATTGTCCCTTCACCCGTTTTTTTGCCAGGAGGTAAAGGGTTAAAAACACTCCCTCTGCCTTTCCCAATATCAGACAGCAGCATTTAATCCAATCCAGCACCCTCAGGAAATTGTTATTTTAAGCATCAAAATGCATTCAGATAATGTTAATTTTATCGAAACTCTTGACAGGTTGAGTGATGGCAAATTTCAGAAGCTGTAATACCAAAGCCCAATAAAGATCTTGTACATACAGCAGATTTAAGGATTCATTTTAATTTTGTTTTGATTATATTGTTCCAATTCCTTATTTAATGATTCTGTAAGGTTAATGCTCTTAATTTAATTCTCCGCTGAGTTATTTTTGCCTCATGATGACATTATAAATAGATATTAAATATAAATGTTAAATCTGCCAAAGTACATTTTGCAAATTGAATCGATTTTAATCTTTACCATCTGACAGCTGCAACTCTTCACTGTCACATCATCTTACTTTTGTAACAGCTTTTGATTGTGCTGATCGAACTATCTAATGTGCCAATGTAGTCCATTTTATTAAGAGCTCATTGTTATAGAAACCAATTGCAGCCCGTGCATGTAGCCAAAATTTAATGTATTTTAGCACAGGAAAGTAAAGGCATCAAAATGGCATTACATTTAAGCCACTTGAATTCTGAATGCTTGTTGCTCCCTAAAGCATGCGAGCAGTTTCCAAGTCATATATCTCGCAATCTTCAGAGTTCACAAGACCAAGAATAAGATGAAAAGAGGTGTAATCTACACCGACTGTGCTATCATTCTCCATCTGTAGTCTGCCATCTAAAGTAATACAGCACTAGTATAGTTAACATCCTTTTGCATCAGCACAGTGTCAGCAACCTGGAGCTGCATTTCTCAAAATACGTACGATGGAAGCTCCAGCATCTTAAGTCGCTCTTTGAAAGAAGATTACTGGAATTTCCAAACAGAACAGTTTCTCTTGTTTTCATTGCGTCAACAGTTATGAAATAATAATCTTTGTAACCGTTGACATTGCAGCAGGAAACAATGAGGCTTCAAACTAATCTACCCTTCACTAAACCTTCAAGGTAGGCAGCTGAAACCCAAAACGAGTCAGGCCAAGGGACCACCTGGGCAAGAAACCCAAAATAACATTTCAACACAAGACTCCCGTTAAAATAATTGAAATTGACACTTTGATTTTGGTTCAGGCACAAACAAAGGTCCCATACATCTGCCTATTTAGGTAGGTGGAAAAGATCACGTGGTACCATTTGAACGTCGATTAATACCTAACCCTCAAATGTCACCATTAAAAACAGATTATTTGGTCATCTGCTGTTACAGGAACTTGTTGCACACAAATAAGCTGCTGTACTTACATGACGAGTGAAAGCATTTCATAAAGGCAGCTCATGGCCTGCTAAACGCTTTTAGGACTTCCTGAGGATGCGAACGACATAACATAAATGAAAGTCCTTCTCTTCTCCATTCTATTTCACCTGCTGAGTTTCGCCCTGGACAGTCATGTTTCTGAATTCTGTCCGATACTTTCTAAGATAAAAATATTCACTTTGTGTTTGTGTGTGTGTGTGTGAATCGAGTGGGTGAATCACTGCGTCATTTTGGGGCAAGTGTGGTGAGAATAAATAAGTCCATTATAAAACTCGTAACAACCTTGCTGCTGGAATGATTTAATTGGGACACTCATTCTGAGGGTAAGAAAACACTCACCTCTCACAGAGGAACATCACAGACAGTGAAAGGAAGCATAAATTCTGATGGTGACACTTATCTTTACTTCTACACTGTTCATCTACTCGATATAACCTTAAGAATTTCAATAGCTTTTCATCAGTAGTAAATATAACCCAGGTCCAGGCTCTACTTCTTAGTTACAGTCCTGGCATAAAATTCCAGTCCAGTTAAGCAAAGGCCCAGCAGACATGGACAGAGACATATGACTCAACTTACAATTGCACAAGCAAATAATTTTACACTAATGTCCTCAGAAAGCACCTAGTCGCAGCTCCTATCATGGCACTATTGTTCGACTGAAGATCTGAAGTGAAAGACTCGGTTTGGGCTACTAGATACTGATTGTTGCTATTAGTTCATCAAAGTATGTATGTGAGAGTGGGAACTCTCCACAAATCCACTCCAAGGTTTTATCTGGATTATCCTATATTAGAAAGACCAACTGGACCACTATGACCTGACATGAGCTACCAAGCACTTAGATCAACAACTAATAAAATCATTAAGATTGACTGTTCTACAAAGTGGCAGGAGTTAAATCATGTTTTTTTTTTTGAAGCTCTAATTGGGGTATGTTACGTTGTGAATAAGCAATTTTAAAAAGGAAGATCTCTAATCATTAATATCAAATAAGTGAAACAGGAGCAGGGAGAATGTATGAAGTGAGTATGACAGAAGAACAGCCAGAGACCTCAGATAGAAAGAGATGTACAAACTACTTCTGTAGACAAATACAGCAACAACTACAGTGGTACCAAACATCTCTGGATATATTTCCTCAGATATTTTGTACATCTCTTTCTATCTGAGGTCTCTGGCTGTCCTTCTGTCATACTCACTTCATACATTCTCCCTGCTCCTGTTTCACTTATTTGATATCAATGATTAGATTGTTTTCAAAAATGCCATAGCAGGCTGTTGGAATAGACCAGCACTCTTACTTACTGGCATCAGTTTTAAGGGACATTGGTTTGGTAGTGTTTTGCTCGAACCTTCATCTTTGGAAGACTATATTACCGCCTGGTAAAGATTACTTTGGAGATGGAAATGTTTTGTGGATGGAGCAGACTGGAAGTGTAGTAGTAAAGGGAAGGTTATTTACCAATCTATTGTAGATTCTTTTTCTCTGCACAGAGATCTCCACTTTGCACATTTCATGAGGGCTCTACAATGTAAATGTTCAAAGGCAAAAACAAGGATCTCAGCCATTGGGCCTTTGCTTGTGTGAAACCTAGATTAACATTCACATTAAGTTTCTGCCACATTATATGCACCAGATCTTTTTAACTGTTTCTCATACATGCTCTATAATCGTGACTCAAAATTTGGGAAAAGGGAAAATATCTGAGGAAATATATCCAGCGGATGTTTGGTACCACTGTGGTTGTTCCTGTATTTGTCTACAGACGTAGTTTGTATATCTCTTTCTATCTGCGGTCTCTGGCTGTCCTTCTGTCATACTTACTTCATACATTCTCCCTGCTCCTGTTTCACTTGGTTGATATTAATGATCAGAGATCTTCCTTTTAAAAATTGCTTATTCACAACGTAACATACCCCAATTAGAGCTTTTTTAAAAAGCAACATAAATCAATCTATGAATGTAAATAAACTCAGGAGTGTTCCCAAATGATCTTAGATTTCAATTCAATTTAACATTTCTTTGCTCCAACTTGCTTGCAGTTAATTGGTCCAGATCTACAGCAATCTCCATCCACCAGGCCTCAGTATTTTTTATTTTATGGGTATACGTTCAAATCTATTTTCTTTACTTATTGAGTGGCATTCCAGTAGCTGAAGGCAACTGCAGTAAAGGCCAAATGTCTCATGACTTGAAACTGGTAGGGAGATAAAATTGACAGAAGTTGCATTATTTATCAAAGTTAGTATTTCCCGTAGTCTAAAGTAAATTGCAGTAACCCTGAGACAGTAAATGGTGAAGAACTTGCACTTATATAATGCCCTTCACCACCTCAGGGCATCCCAAATCGTCTTCCAGCCAATTATGTACTTCTTTTGAGGTGTGGTCGCTGTCGTAATGTAGGGAATTGCAGAATAAGGATTCTGCTAGTGTGCTTTGGCAGTGCACCTGCAACACAACTGCATAATTACTCCCTATGGCCCACTGTCCATACAGCCAGTGCCAATTAATACAATATAAAAGCCATTATGTACAGTGAAGCTCCCTCAAGTCGGTACTGGGCTAAGACTACCCAAACGCAGTGCTAATTCGGCACAGAATTAGCACTGAGGAAGGCCACTTTCATCTCTAGTCTGGACTGAATTCCAAACAAAGTCCCAGAGGACAAAGAACAGCATAGTAACCTGTGCCTTAATAAAATGTGTTAAAATATAAAATAAAATTTTATCTGGTTTTATCTCATATACCATGATTTTTTTTACAATCAGTAAATCAATGAATTTCATCATTAATTATAATAAAAATTCAAATGCACACTGGTACTTTTGTGTGAAGGATACTAATGAATCTTCAAGAGGACTCTTGGGGTGGGATTTTTCTCCAGTGTGTTTCGCGGAGGCGGGAGGCGGTGCGCCGCTTGCTGGCGGCTGGATCTTATAGTCCCACCACTGTCAATGAGATTTCCCATTGAACGGCCCCCTTGCCACTGGGAAACCCGTGGTGGGGGTGAACCATCGGCGCGATCCCGCCAGTATGATCACCAGCAAGATTTCGACATTGGACACTCGCAAAGAAATGTAGTTGTTCAATAGTTTGAGAATCTTGTGTAAGTGAACAAAATGAACAGCTGAAAAATGTATTCTTCTAATTCACCTTATAACATGCAATACCCATTAGACCCCATCATTGATGCCCTCATAATGTTGGACTATTGGGCTAACAATGGACAGCTGTAGTTATACTGTGTACTTACTTCACTGTGGAATGTGGGAAGGTGAGAACTCCACAATTACACAGACATATGCACAGATGGAACACTATCTCCTGGCTTCCAAAAGCTGGTGATGCATCACTGGTGGAGCCGGACCCCTCTTTGAAGCAATATGATCAGTATGAAACGAGGCAGTGGCACCATATGAGTGGAGTGAGTGGAGTGGAGTGCATATTGAGCATACTGTGACATTGCAACATCTTGATGTAAGATGTGCAGGGCACGAGAAGCTGGGATTTCATCTTTTTAAGAGTTTTAACATCACCAAGTTAAAGTCCAACAGGTTTATTAGGTAGCAAATGCCGCATTTGCTACCAAATAAACTTGTTGGACTTTAACCTGGTGTTGTTAAAACTCTTACTGTGTTTACCCCAGTCCAACGCCGGCATCTCCACATCATTTCATCTTTTTACCAGCCACACTAATTGGGCAACCCAGCAGGCTTGTAACAAATCAATCTCCTTGCTTTTTTACAAAATGCATTCCCTCCACTCCCAGTTTTCCTCTTTATTATCCTCTAGGTGCTGACTTGTGCTTGGATATGGACTGATGGACACTGGACATTCTCTGGTACCTCACCCACTTGGCTATTCTCCACATTGGAGTTTACCGTAGCATGTCCCAACAGGTCATCATAGCCAAACCTCAACTCACTCTTTCCAGCAGGAACCAATAGAGTGTGACTGAAAACAGGAACTCAGGCTGCTTTAACTCCACCCAATTGGAGAGGAGCTGAAACTGACCTGAGTTCCAGTGATGGTGAGTGAACTCAAAAATGTTCCTAGTCTACAGCAATCAGCATGGCATTCACTTACTAATGGAACTAATGTCAGAGCATAAAAAAATGGTATCTTAGGCTTGTTGCATTCTCATTAATTCAGGGAGGACTGACACTTGAGACAATTCTTGAGCCCAAAACAATTTACTGAAGATCACCTTTGCCACAGAGCATTTAACAATCGAAACACAATAAGGGAAGTTCAGCACTGAAAGGGCTATTAACACAACATGACCCATCCGCATTCAGCAGCATGAACTACATCCATACAGTGAGAATCTCTCCATAGTGCCTTATGTGTGTTATGACACTCCTTTACAAGGATGGAAAAAGATTCATAGCTCACAGACACAAGTGAATTATGATGGTACATCGTACAAACATTACAAATGTAGTTCTAGTGCTAGGATCCTGTGCCCATTTCATGGCCTCTGGCTTTCGGCAAGGTATTAGGAGCTTTCAGTTGATTTTGGGACAGGATATATAATTGTCTGTCGTTAGTTCATGCTTGTGAGGTATCATTTTCGATTTTTATCAATGAGAACAGTTCACTGCTGTGGGCAGCAAGCTGATCATTGCATTTCATTAAGGCGAAGCAAGGTCCATCAGTTAGACAGTCAGGTTGATCAGCATCATTACCTTTCCATTATTTAAAATGGATTTTCTTATGCTCCAGAGACAGTGGCCTCAATATTTGATGGTTTAATCCCACTCCCACCTTGACTTTCGTGTGCCTTTTGCTGGAGGGTTGGTATTAATTGTGTGAAATACTAACTCAATGTGCACAAGCCCATTGCCGTTTTCACAGAAGTGGGTTACATTCCACCTGTCTGTCCCTCTGTGGAGGGCGGACCACTCCAACAGAGTGATTAGGAGGCTGATTAAGCTGCAAATATACCAGTTTCACACAAACATTTGCCTGTGACTGCTGTTGTGGTCAAACCTACCTTCTTTCTAATGCAATCAAGGTGGATTCCATACAGCACCAATAGTATGGTTTATAGAACTTTCTCAGAAGGCTAAGGAAATTTGGCATGTCAGCTATGACTCTCACCAACTTCTACAGATGCACCAAAGAAAGCATTCTTTCTGGTTGTATCACAGCTTGGTATGGCTCCTGGTCTGCCCAAGACCGCAAGAAACTACAAAAGGTCGTGAATATAGCCCAATCCATCACGCAAACCAGCCTCCCATCCATTGACTCTATCTACACTTCCCGCTGCCTCGGCAAAGCAGCCAGCATAATTAAGCATCCTATACACCCTGGACATTCTCTCTTCCACCTTCTTCTGTCAGGAAAAAGATACAAACGTCTGAGGTTAGGTACCAACTGACTCAAGAACAGCTTCTTCCCTGCTGCTGTCAGACTTTTGAATGGACTTATCTTGCATTAAGTTGATCTTTCTCTACACCCTAGCTATGACTGTAACACTACATTCTGCACTCTCTCCTTTCCTTCTCTATTAATGGTATGCTTTATCTGTATAGCGCGCACAAAACAATACTTTACACTGTATGTTAATACACGTGTCAATAATAAATCAAATCAAATATAGAACTATTTCTACCTGCAGGAGTTCTGTTAAACATATGGAAAACTCAGCTTCTGAGGCTGCATCCTCAATTGCGGGGCAGTTCATCAGCACTATTCTTTGTATTTTAATATATTCTACATTATTGCTGACTGAATATGTGCACATCCCCAGACTCTCATACATCGTGATACTGGCCGATAGATCGGAACCAATGTAACCTCAGGACCAGATTCAATATTCTGTTGGTACTCTGCAACGTTACAATGGGCATGAATACAATACATGCATGTGGATCTCAGCTGGCTTGTCAAGGGAGAAGTTGAACAAGTTTGAGACACTAATTGTTTCTCACACTCCTGCGAAGCTTAGCAGCACTATTGGCAAGAGCTGTGGATGAGCCACCTGCACACTTTCACAATATGGGGATCGCGCTCTCCTGCTGGGTGACCCAAAGGAAAACGTCAGATTAAAAGAAGCAAATTCCAGAAGGAAACTAAATCTGCCTTCAAATAGATGAGTTCTGAAGAATGTGGTAGTTAACTCTCCCTTTTCTTTCATGTATTTCCAACTTTCATTAGTCTTCCCAAAACTCTGTAGCTGATACAATAGAAATTGACTCTACACTTATATAGCAACTTTCAGGATGCCCCAAAGAACAAAGAACAGTACAGCACAGGAAACAGGCCCTTCGGCCCTCCAAGCCTGTGCCGCTCCTTGGTCCAACTAGACCAATCGTTTGTATCCCTCCATTCCCAGGCTGCTCATGTGACTATCCAGGTAAGTCTTAAACGATGTCAGCGTGCCTGCCTCCACCACCCTACTTGGCAGCGCATTCCAGGCCCCCACCACCCTCTGTGTAAAAAACATCCCTCTAATATCTGAGTTATACTTCGCCCCTCTCACCTTGAGCCTGTGACCCCTCGTGATCGTCACCTCCGACCTGGGAAAAAGCTTCCCACTGTTCACCCTATCTATACCTTTCATAATCTTGTATACCTCTATTAGATCTCCCCTCATTCTCCGTCTTTCCAAGGAGAACAACCCCAGTCTACCCAATCTCTCCTCATAGCTAAGACCCTCCATACCAGGCAACATCCTGGTAAACCTTCTCTGCACTCTCTCCAATGCCTCCACGTCCTTCTGGTAGTGCGGCGACCAGAACTGGACGCAGTACTCTAAATGTGGCCTAACCAGCGTTCTATACAGCTGCATCATCAGACTCCAGCTTTTATACTCGATACCCCGTCCTATAAAGGCAAGCATACCATATGCCTTCTTCACCACCTTCTCCACCTGTGTTGCCACCTTCAAGGATTTGTGGACTTGCACACCTAGGTCCCTCTGTGTTTCTATACTCCTGATGACTCTGCCATTTATTGTATAACTCCTCCCTACATTATTTCTTCCAAAATGCATCACTTCGCATTTATCCGGATTAAACTCCATCTGCCACCTCTCCGCCCAATTTTCCAGCCTATCTGTATCCTGCTGTATTGCCCGACAATGCTCTTCGCTATCTGCAAGTCCAGCCATCTTCGTGTCATCCGCAAACTTGCTGATTACACCAGGTACACCTTCTTCCAAATCATTTATATATATCACAAATAGCAGAGGTCCCAGTACAGAGCCCTGCGGAACACCACTGGTCACAGACCTCCAGCCGGAGCATTTCAAAACCAATTATTTACTTTAGCAGTGCAGTTACTGTTATTATCTGGGAAATGGGGGGGGGGGGGGGGGGGGGGGGGGGGGGGGGGGCAATTTGCACACAGCACTGTTCTGAAATAAATGACCAGTTAATTTGTGTCAGGGGAAAGTATTGGCTTGGGCACTTAACATTCCTCTTCCTCTTCAAATAGTGACAGGATATAAAGTCTTATTCAAAAGACAAGACCTGTGTTAATGCACACCTTAATTGCTACACTGAGGTGAGCACCTATAGCAAGGATTGAGTCGACAACCTCCTGACGAAAGCTGGGAGTGCTGTCAATGAACTAAGTTGGGTGCTTTGTTTCACAGATCAAGGTTCAATCCTTGGATTGGACTGACCCAGCTGGTTTTTGCCATGGAAGTAGCAATTTGGAGAGGTGGTGGTGTAGTGGTATTGTCACTGGGTTAATAATCCACAGACCCAGGATAATGCTCTGGAGAGCTGGTTTCAAATCCCACCATGGCAGATGGTGAAATTTGAATTCAATAATTAAAAGGTAACCATTGTCAATTGTCATTAAAAGCACATCTGCTTTATCAATGTCCTTTAGGAGAGGAAATCTGCCTACATGTGACTCCAGACCCACAGCAATATGGTTGACTCATAAATGCCCTCTGAAATAGCAACCACTCAGTTCAAGGGCAATTAGAGATGGACAATAAATGCTGACCCAGCCAGCGACACCCACATCCCCTGAATGAATAAAAAAAACATGTTGCTACTACCCCAGCCTTAATTTCCCCAGGAAAGAGAAAGGAACTATCAGTAGGACATTTTTATTGGTGGCATATTAAAGGAGAATATTTTCCAAGACATGCTGGAATAGCATGTGAGGACATGGTTGGGTGGGCATAGCTTCAGGCATGACTCCAAGGTCTGGTCAAATACCCTGCTGACACTGACCAACTAGTAGGCTCACACACATAAAAAGCCAGTTAAGCAGTGTGTTTCTGGCATCTACGAAATTGTCGTACAGCAATGTTTGACACTTATAGAAAGGGGGAGGGTGTGTGGGGGTGAATCATCACAGAGAAATTCATCTCACTTTATAATTATGGATATTAAAAAACTAAGCAACATCACACCACAAAACTTCATTTTTAATTTTTTCTGGTAAAATGACTCATGAGCAAGCCTGTCCTTTAATTTAAACCCATTCGAAAAAGCTTAACAAGCTTTGGCCATGTGCTGAACATTAATTTACTATCAGAATGTGATACAAAAGAAAGGTATCTATTAAAATGAACTCTTAATGAAATAAATATTGGAATATTGTGTGCAGTTTTGGTCTCCTTATCTGAGGAAGGATGTTCTTGCTGTAGAGGGAGTGCTGTGAAGGTTTACCAGATGGATTCCTGGGATGGCAGGACTGACATACGAGAAGAACCATAGAACCATAGAAAATTACAGCTCAGAAACAGGCCTTTTGGCCCTTCTTGTCTGTGCCGAACCATTTTTTGCCTAGTCCCACTGACCTGCACTTGGACCATATCCCTCCACACCCCTCTCATCCATGAACCCATCCAAGTTTTTCTTAAATGTTAAAAGTGACCCCGCATTTACCACTTTATCCGGCAGCTCATTCCACACTCCCACCACTCTCTGCGTGAAGAAGCCCCCGCTAATATTCCCTTTAAACTTTTCTCCTTTCACCCTTAACCCATGCCCTCTGGTCTTCTTCTCCCCTAGCCTCAGTGGAAAAAGCCTGCTTGCATTCACTCTATCTATACCCATCAAAATCTTATACACCTCTATCAAATCTCCCCTCAATCTTCTACGCTCCAGGGAATAAAGTCCCAACCTATTCAATCTCTCTCTGTAACTCAGCTTCTCAAGTCCCGGCAACATCCTTGTGAACCTTCTCTGCACTCTTTCAATCTTATTTACATCCTTCCTGTAACTAGGTGACCAAAACTGTACACAATACTCCAAATTCGGCCTCACCAATGCCTTATATAACTTTACCGTAACACTCCAACTTTTATACTCGATACTCCGATTTATAAAGGCCAATGTACCAAAGGCACTCTTTACGACCCTATCCACCTGTGACGTCACTTTTAGGGAATTCTGTACCTGTATTCCCAGATCCCTCTGTTCAACTGCACTCTTCAGAGTCCTACCATTTACCCTGTACGTTCTACTTTGGTTTGTCCTTCCAAAGTGCAATATCTCACACTTGTCTGCGTTAAATTCCATTTGCCATTTTTCAGCCCATTTTTCTAGTTGGTCCAAATCCCTCTGCAAGCTTTGAAAACCTTCCTCACTGTCCACTACACCTCCAATCTTTGTATCATCAGCAAACTTGCTGATCCAATTTACCACATTATCATCCAGATCATTGATATAGATGACAAACAACAATGGACCCAACACCGTTCCCTGCGGCACAGGGCTCCACTCAGAGAAGCAATCCTCCACAACCTCTCTCTGGCTTCTTCCATTGATCCAGTGTCTAATTCAATTTACTACCTCCCCATGTATACCTAGCGACTGAACCTTCCTAACTAACCTCCCATGAGGGACCTTGTCAAAGGCCTTGCTGAAATCCAGGTAGACAACATCCACCGCCTTCCCTTCATCCACTTTCCTGGTAACCTCCTCGAAAAACTCTAATAGATTGGTCAAACATGACCTACCACGGACAAAGCCATGTTGACTCTCCCTAATAAGTCCCTGTCTATCCAAATATTTGTAGATCCTATCCCTTATCACACCTTCCAATAACTTGCCCACCACCGACGTCAAACTTACTGGCCTATAATTTCCCGGATTTCTTTTGGAACCTTTTTTAAACAACGGAACAACATGAGATTAGAATCAGTTAGGATTATATTCACTGGAGTTGTGAAGAATGAGGGGGAATCTCATAGAAAATCTATAAAATTCTAACAGGACTAGATAGGGTAGGTGCCAGTGTTCCCAATGATGGAAGTGTCCAGAACCAGGAGTCATGGTTTAAGGATATGGGGTAAACCTTTTAGGATTGAGATGGGGAGAAATTTTGTCACCCAAAATTTTGTCACAAGAGGTCACAGGTTTAGGGTGCTGGGGAGTAGGTACAGAGGAGATGTTAGGGGTAAGTTTTTCACTCAGAGGGTGGTGGGTGCGTGGAATCAGCTGCCGGTAGTGGTGGTGGAGGCGAATTCGAGAGGGTCTTTCAAGAGACTTTTGAATAAGTTCATGGAAGTTAGTAAGATAGAGGGTTATAGGTAAGCCTAGTAGGTAGGGACATGTTCGGCGCAACTTGTGGGCCGAAGGGCCTGTTTGTGCTGTAGCTTTTCTATGTTCTATGTTCTAAAATTCTCCACTATAGAAAGCAGTTGAGGCCAAAACATTGTATAATTTCAAGAAGTTAGATATAGCTCTTGGGGCAAGGAGGATGGAATGATATGGGAGATGGTGTGACCGGGCCCCTATTGAGTTGGATGATCAGCCATGATTATAATGAATGGCGGAGCAGGCTCGAAGGGCCATAAGGCCTACTCCTGCGCCTATTTTCTATGTTTCTAAATCCTGAAGGGAGCATTTTGCAGGGTATCTACTTGCAGATAAAAAGCACTTCCTTAAGGGCATCAAAAAAAACAGCATAAATTCGGTCATATTATGCTTTGGACATGTTTGAATGCTTATAAGCTCATCTACACATACTACTTTACTGTTTCACCCAGAGGTTAACACAATCACAAAATCTAGATTAAATTCACACATTCTGTTCACACTCACATTCTATGATAACCTATAGTGGTTCAATCAGGTTGCTGCCTCTTTTACTTCTAGAAACACATACACCCAGGTCCCTCTATTCCTGCACCCCTTTAAGAATTTCACTCCTTATTTAAGATCATCTGTTCAAGTTCTTCCTACCAAAATGCATCACCTCACACTTCCCCACATGGAGTTTTATCTGCCCATTCCACCAAGTTAAATATGTCTTTTTGAAGTTCTCTGTCTGTCCTCCTCAGTTTACAATGCTTCCAGGTTTTGTATCACCCACAACATTTGTAATTTTCCTCTGCACCCCAAGATCTAGATTATTGTATAGGGCTTTGGTGAGGCCACACCTGGAATATTGTGTGCAGTTTTGGTGTCCTTATCTGAGGAAGGATGCCCTTGCTATAGAGGGAGTACAGCGAAGGTTCACCAGGCTGATTCCTGGGATGGCAGGTCTGTCATATGAGGAGAGACTAAGTCGGTTAGGATTATATTCACTGGAATTTAGAAGAATAAGAGGGATCTCAGAAACCTATAAAATTCTAACAGGGTTAGACAGGGTAGATGCAGAAAGAAGGTTCCCAATGGTGGGGGAGTCCAGAACTAGGGGTCAGAGTTTGAGGATAAGGGGTAAACATTTTAGAACAGAACTGCGGAGAAATTTCTTCACCCAGAGGGTGGTGAATGTGTGGAATTCACTACCACAGAATGTAGTTGAGGCCATGATGTCCTCAATGCATTGCTGAAGAGATCAAACATCCCCGCCAACCCATGGGAACCCCTGGCCTGTGACCAACCAAAATGGAGAAGGTTTATTTGGGAAGGCATGGAACACATCAAGAGACTTCATTGGGAGCACACAGAGGCAATGTTGAGATGTTGAAGAGAGTGCACAAGCCACTAAACACCTCATCCAGCCACCCTTTAAGCAGCACCTGCCCCACACGTGGCAGAGTCTACAGATTGCACATTAAACCTATCAACCATCTCAGAACCAATCAACCAGAATGGAAGCAAGCCATCCTCATTCCTCAGGGATTGCCCATGGGATGTAGGAGGAAGAAATAAGGAAACATTTAAAACCTGCATCATTTGTGAATAGTGATGAAATAGCCCAGGATTAAGCTGACAAAGATCTAGGAATCTCAGTGGACTCACTGCTGCAGCACTCCCAACCAATGAAGAGCAACAATCGAGGAAGCCAATTGAATGTCCGCCTACCAAGCCAAAAGAGAAAAAGACAAGTGGGAGGAAGTCGTGATCAAACTTTAGTGTTTCCGATCTGACTGTGTTTCCGGTATGGTATCCCATTTTGGTCAATGAGGAAAAAGAGAGATATTCACCTGTCCAGAAAAAGATGACTTGCAGCCTGGAAAGGAGACATCTAATAAGAGATGATCTTATAGAGATGTGGAATCTCAAAAGGTATGGAAAAGGTTAATCCAGAACAGTCCCACCAATTAAACACGAGTGAGAAAAGGTGAACCGGGTTGAAACCGCTAG
Source organism: Mustelus asterias (assembly GCF_964213995.1). Classification (NCBI taxonomy): domain Eukaryota; kingdom Metazoa; phylum Chordata; class Chondrichthyes; order Carcharhiniformes; family Triakidae; genus Mustelus; species Mustelus asterias. The sequence continues at coordinate 13,782,564 of NC_135828.1, read as the reverse complement.
AAATTAAGTTTTTCTTCTGTGAATACCAACATTTGGAATGCACCTCTGGACAGAACTGCTGAGGCAAACATTCTGGAATTATTTCACCGATAATAGGTGGAACCCTGGGGGTGGGGGATGGGAGCAGCAGGCGATGGATGGACGAATTAGGATGAGCCCAATGATCCTCATCATCTGTTATTCAACTAGTTAGTTTGATCTTTCATTACAGGTCTATCAAAAAGCCCAGGCTTGCTGGGTTTAATGATCCCTTTCGAAATATTTCTGCATGTTTGTAAATATGCACCAATTGGCCACTTCTCTCTCTCCAATCCAATACTTGAATGTGATTGCTGTTAACTGAATCATTTTGCTCCCAAGGTCCTGTTTGTAAAGGTCACCAAGTTGTCAGATATCTCAATAACAGGCTGTGAATCCAGCTGAATTCACTATGTGTCACAATACAAAAAATACACTGGGTTCCACCAGTTCCTAAACCACTCCCCCTCCCCAACAATAAAGTATCTTAATCCCTACAGTCCAGAAAGGACATTATTTCAAGAGAGCTCACACAAGAAAAAGCCAACTGAAATTAATCAATAAATGCTGTGAACTTCTGAAAATGTCATCTCTGTTTTCAGTGATCATTTTCATCCATAATGTGTCAGAACAGAAAAGGTTAGGTACAGAACAAGCTACGAAGAACGGTTGAAATTCCGAGCTAGGGCTGAGAAAAGGGTTCAAGGCCAAAGTTATCAGAAGATCAAAGCTTCATAGAAGCAAAGGCTTACATGCTGAAAGATTGTAAGTTTTGCTGTTTTATTTTTTTCTGCGCCAACCTTCCAAACCTGTGTTGGACCTGAGCTTTTCCATATTCCAAGGTCTGCTATATTGGTGGTGCCTCTTTCTTTTCTTATACTTCTCTTGTTATTTTTGCCTTTCTCTCAGTTGCAACAGGCCATCATGGTGAGGGATAAGTAAATGTGAGTTGGAGAATGTGACCATTGCAGTTTTGCTGTAAACAATGACCATCATGAATAACAAATAACGGCACCAATGATTTAAAAAAAAATCAATGTAGAACTATCATACAATGTACCATAACACACAAGTATGATGACTCAAGACAAGGCACCTACTTAATCACTGCTGTTCCCCGATTCTCCTTGACTATTAACAGTTTCTCTCAATTGAGATTCACAGCACTTACTGCTGTGAGTATGATCAGCACACTGCTTTGTCAATGCAGGGTGCATCTAAGGTTTTTAAAGTTTATTTATTAGTGTCACAAGCAGGCTTATATTAACACTGCAATGAAGTTATTGTGAAAATGCCCTAGTCGCCACACTCCGGCGCCTGTTCGGGTACATTGAGGGAGAATTTAGCATAGCCAATGCACCAAACCGGCACGTCTTTCGGACTGTGGGAGGAAACCGGAGCACCCGGAGGAAACCCACACAGACACGGGGAGAAGGTGCAACCCCACACAGCCAATGACCCAAGCCAGGAATCGAACCCGGGTCCCTGGCGCTGTGAGGCAGCAATGCCACCATGTCACTAGTTGTGAAAATGTATTGGGAGTTACCTTCACAGTACTGACTTTATTAGGGTTATTCCTTTCTAATGCCTCCAATCTGAAATTAATATTTGCCCAAAACATAATAATGCAAATAAATATAATTTAAAATGTGGTATCTGCTGGTTTATACTTGTCTGTATTCATGTACAAATATTTCAATTCATAAAACCCATGAATAACAGTTCAAACCTCTTTTGAAAATGCTCCAAATACACCGATGACATGTGAAAGCCCCTATCAAATCTTTTATATCCTCCTTATTTGCACTTCAGTTTTGACCTACTTTACCACATGCTGCCAAAGCGTTTCTCATGTTAACAGTTTAATTCTAAAGAGCCACTGCCTTCCAAATCTCAAAGGATCATTTGCTTAAAAACAAGCTTGCCAAACATCTCATTTACTGACAATAATAACGGAAAGCACTTCCGTGTCACTTGCTCGTGTCACTGTGATCATCGCAGGCACATTTTTCCATAAACAAACAAGTTTCTTATAAAATTCAATTTATATATTTTAAATAAAAAAGCTCTGACCACCTTCGCTTCAGTTCTATACGGTTTGATCAAGTCAACATTCCTCTCTTAACCAAGATTAACTGAAGATTCACATAATTTCTATTTATTTGGGATATGTTGGACGTATAAGCAGCTGTTGTACTTGCCTACACGACAGTCATAGTACATGTGAAGATCTCAGAGATATTTCAAAGAGTCATGAAGGGAGTTTATAAATGCAAATCCCTTTTTTTTAAAAACCTGCTCATCTGGCAAGATCATCAGGCCGTTGTTATCATTGTAAGCTTCAAAATATAACTGGCAGGGCCCTGCAAGGTGAATTCTGCCATCCAGGGACTCTGCTTCCTCTGATTCAAGAGAGACAGGAGCAGCAGTCATGTGCATCACTGCAAAATTGGTACCAACAGATATGAAGAGGATGTCAAATGACCCAAAGGACTCTCACAATGGGCAGATGGTGTTATTTGTTCAGAATATAGTTTCAATACACACAGAATTTGCTGGGTGTACAGTTTAGATCTAATTATATCTCCAGGCTATTTGTAAACACTGCTATAATTTTCAGCTTCAGGCCCAGTGTTTAAAATGAACAGCACTGTCTTACGCTTATGGTAAAATGCCCAATATGAGATCCGTGCGTAAGGTAGAATGAGCAAATAACTGCCCCCAAAAGAACAGCCAAACATTATGACCGGATTTTAAACAGAGGACAATCCACCATTTTGACAGTGAAGAGCCAATTTACTAATTCCCAGTAAAGCAACGAAAACAACACTTTTTACTAAGTACAATGATACGTGACAAGTGAATGGGGAACACATTCAGGGCATTGAAAAGAGAGAAGCAGCAACAGTCCAAATATGGTTCTTGTTAAAAAGTAAATAGGGGGGTGGGGGGCAGTGGGTGAGAGTGCTGGGGGCCACCTGAAGCAGTGCAAGACTATTCAAGTTAAACGGGGCTGAAATTGTTCCTTGCTCGACAGCAGGGCAAAACAGACATTAACAAATCGACAATCAGTTTCACGTCCCATCTAATTTTCTGATCCATTTCCCACTACCACGGAGGCCCATTTCACTCCCTATAGTTTCCCACACAGCATCCTCCATTTATTTGTGACCTGTACTGTTTGAGTGCTGCGTAGCAGTTGGGTGATTTCTCGGGTCAGTCTTTGCACCAACGACAGCTATGGGTCCATACATAACCAAAGTATAAACTTTTATAACAGGCACTAAGATCATTGTTATGCTAAAAATGAGTGGTGCAAACATTAACTTGCCTTTTTCACAGCATGATTGGTGGCTTCTCTAATGTTTCACTTGTATTAGAGTGTTGCCTGTGGAAGAAGCCTAGTAATATAAACAAAGTGATTCTCTTTGTTTCTAGCTATACTAAAACCCACCATCAGAGATTGGGATACCCAAGGTACTTTGCCTCTGGAGAACATCAGAAATTGGCTGTACTGTCAGTGAACAGGGCAATTTGACATTGCAAACGTGCCCAGCAGGTCCCCCCGACATCAGGAAAATTGTACCACAACACCTTTAGTGCAAGGCACAAAACTTGAATAACAGCAGAGTCACAGTTACCTCAGTCTTGTTGTCAGTTTTATGAACCTTCCTTGTGATGGAAATGGGGCAAATTGAAAGGCTCTGTCCACACTGGCAGCATTTCTGTCAAGAGCAGGTCAGCCCTTCAAGTATGATGGAAAGTCTGCTGCTCGATGGGCTACAGACCACGGGCAGCCCGGGAAGTCCAGATCACTTCCACCGCCGTATTACTTTCCAGAAATGTAGCATCAAACTCATACAGGTAGCAGACGACAGCTTGTGGGGGATAGTGAAGAGAACTTATTTGTGCTAAATTACACTCAATAAGTTCATAAACAAAAGTATAATATTTCGATTTGATTTATTATTGTCACATGTATTGGTATACAATGAAAAGTATTGTTTCTTGCACCCTATACAGACAAAGCATACCGTTCATGGAGAAGGAAAGGAGAGAGTGCAGAATGTAATGTTACAGTCATAGCTAGAGTGCAGAGAAAGATGAACTTAATGCAAGGTAGGTCCATTCAAAAGTCTGATGGCAGCAGGGAAGAAGCTGTTCTTGAGTCGGGTGGTATCCGTATTAAGACTTTTGCATCTTTTTCCCAACGGAAGAAGGTGGAAGAGAGAATGTCCAGCGTGCGAGGGGTCATTAGTTATGCTGGCTGCTTTTCTGAGGCAGCGGGAAGTGTAGACAGTGTCAATGGATGGGAGGCTGGTTTGCGTGATGGACTGGGCTTCGTTCGTGACCCTTTGTAGTTTCTTGCGGTCTTGGGCAGAGCAGGAGCCATACCAAGCTGTGGTACAACCAGAAAGAATGCTTTCTATGGTGCATGAGTCATGATGTGGAGATGCCGGCGTTGGACTGGGGTAAACACAGTAAGAAGTTTAACAACACCAGGTTAAAGTCCAACAGGTTTATTTGGTAGGAAAAGCCACACAAGCTTTCGGAGCTCCAAGCCCCTTCTTCAGGTGAGTGAAGAAGGGGCTTGGAGCCTCCCAAGCACCTGAAGAAGGGGCTTGGAGCTCCGAAAGCTTGTGTGGCTTTTGCTACCAAATAAACCTGTTGGACTTTAACCTGGTGTTGTTAAACTTCTGACTGCATGAGTCATAGCAGACATGCCAAATTTCCTTAGTCTTCTGAGAAAGTAGAGGCATTGATGGGTTTATTCAACTATAGTGTCGGCATAGGGAGACCAAGACAGATTGTTGGTGATCTGGACACCTAAAATCTTGAAGCTCTCATCCACTTCTACTTCGTCCCCATTGATGTAGACAGGGGCATGTCTTCCATTATGCTTTCTGAAGTCGATGACTATCTCCTTCGTTTTGTTGACATTGAGGGAGAAATTATTGTCATTGCACCAGTTCACCAGATTCTCTATATCTTTCCTGTACTCCATTTCGGAGTGGACTGCAGGGATGCTAAAATAAGAGCTGGAAATGCTGGAATTACTGTTGCAGAGCAATGCCCTTTCCTGACTTTAATCCTATTTCTCCCTCAACAGATGCTGCCTGACCCGCTGAGGGGTTTCCAGCTTTTTCTGACTTTGTTTCAATTAATTCCGAAGACTGCCTCTTAGTTTAAGGGCAATGTTACTGGGTTTGATGCTTTCTCATTTATTTATTAGTCACAAGTAAAGCTTACATTAACATTGCAATGAAGTTACTGTGAAATTCCCCTAGCTGCCACGCTCGGCACCTGTTTGGGTCAATGCACCCTAACTAGCACGTCTTTCAGACTGTGGGAGGAAACTGGAGCACCCGGAGAAAACCCACGTAGACACGGGGAGAACGTGCAAACTCCACACAGACAGTGACCCAAGCTGGGAATCGAACCCGGGTCCCTGGTGCTGTGAGGCATTGTGCTACCATACCGTCCCACTGCTGTAATTCTTTATTCTTGGGAGGCAGAAGTTCAAGATGCATAACTAAGCAACTCTCAAAAGTAAAAACCTGGATATCCTTGCCATAAAAGACCCAAATACATCCAAATGCATTTACCCACTCCATTCGACACTGCAACAAAAAATGTGCTCAGGTCTCCACAAGTACAAGTCTTTCAAAAATAAAGAAGGGAAATAGCCTATGGTCAGTATTCAAACCGACAGTGTTTGCAAACCATATAACCATTACTGTTCAGAGATATATTGCTTTCTACTGAATCTCCTGCTAATCAACTCCAGATTATTTCTCAATGAAGCTGCAGTAATGACGTCTGAGATACTAATGCTCTTGTGTGAAAGTCATCGCACAGCAAGGGCAGAGAGTGTCCTGACAGTAGGCATTCACAGTGACAGCTGCTGTCAACACAAAGGCTGATCGAAATAGTCTCACATTAAAACAAAACAGTATCAACTAAAAATAAAGGAAAGATATTAACACGGAAGAGTTGATTTCCTTTGTTTTTTTGCCCTTTTCTTCAAATGTGGAATTAGATGGAGGAGTTGAGGCTAACGACACAATGCCTTTAAGGGGAAGTACATGAGGCAGAAGTGAATGAAAGGCTATGCTTATAGAGTTAGATCATATAAGGTAGAAGGAGGCGCATTTGCCGCATAAATACTGGCACATTCCAGTTGGGCCGAGCGTTGTGTTTCTGTGCTGCAAATTATATCCAAGTCCTGACTCATACTGGGGTTTGGTTCCATGGACATTAATCAATGTCTGGCACTCTATGCACATAATTCTCCTTCATATGCAAATTTAAGCAATGAGTTTTAACAGGCCATTAGGAAGAGCATCACAACCTGACCAAGCTTGTACCCGATATCCATTCACAAATACTCTGGAAAAGGAGTCACTAGCTCGCACTTGAGAATGAGGACCCTGTTCTTTGAGCAGACACACAAAGCCTATTCTTGGTGGCCCAACTACCGTCCTGCTTAAGATTACTTGCATAGAATATATCAGGGAGAGAACCCAAGAGATTTGTGACCTGTTTGCCTCAGCACCACACTCACCCTTGTAAGGAATGTTGGGTTCCTAAGTTCTGGAACACCTCCCCACTAAACTTCTCCACACCTCTCCTCCTTTAAGACCCTTCTTAAAACCTACTTGCTTTTGGTCATCTGCCCCAACGTTTACTGATGTGGCGTGGTGTCAAATTTTGTTTCCTGTCTCTCCTTTGAAGTGACTTGGGATGTTTCCTTATGTTAAAGGCACGATATAAATGCACGTCATCGTTCTTGTTTGGGTTCGATACTCAGTGCATGGTAATATGAAATAACATTACTGTGTGGTTCAGATAATCAAATTTCATGTCTGACTTAATGAGTTAGGTTTAGCCAAAGGGGCATCGCATGCTGAATAACAGGGCACAACCTTGATAAAAGTTGTGATTTTAATTTGTTAGCTTGGTTCAATGGTAGCCTTCTCACGTGAGCCAAAAGTTCATGAGTTCAAACTCTTTTTTTTTAAGGTTATTTATTAGCGTCACAAGTAAGCTTACATTAACACTGCAACGAAGTTCCTGTGAAAATCCCCTATAGTCGCCACACGCCGGAGGAAACCCATGCAGGCATGGGGAGAATGTACAAACTCTGCACAGACAGTGACTCAAGTCGGGAATTGAACCCGGATCCGTGGCACTGTGAGACAGCAGTGCTAACCACTGTGTCACCGTGCTCCACTGCAGGATTCCAGGCATAACCTAGACTGCTGTCTGTAGTCCTAAGAGTGCGTTGCATTGCTGGAGATGCTGTCTTTCAGATGAGATGTTAAATAGTCATATAGGTCCTCGGTTTAAGTGAATATAAAGATCCCAAGAAAAGCAGGATTGTTCTCTTGGTGTCCTGGCCAACAATTACTCCCCAAACAATGCCACCGAAATAGATTAGCAGGTCAACAATCTCAATGTTACGTGTGTGAATTGGCTGTCACAAGAAATTTACATTTCAAAAGTAATTCATTGGCTAGGAAGCACTTTGAGGATATGAAAGGTGCTTATAGCAATGGAAATTAGTTCTTTGATTTCATGCTGTGGTGTTTATACATGGTTTATTTGGGTTAGGCTTACAACAGTAATTGTCTGAAGGAGTGTTGGTAAAGGAGATGACACAGTTGTAATGTTGCATCACTGGTACTGTCAAACCAGAGACCCAGGGAATGCTCTCTGAACCCAGGTTTGAATCCCACTACAGAAGATGGTGAAATTTAGATGGTGGAATTAAAAGTCTAATGATGACCATTAAACCATTGTCAATTGTGGTAAAAACCCATCAGGTTCACTAACATCGATCAGGGAAGGAAATCTGCCATCCTTACCTGGTCTGGCCTACGTGTGACTCCAGATCCACAGCAATGTGGTTGACTCTTATCCTCTGAAATGGCCTAGTGAGCCATTCAGTTCAAGGGCAATTAGGGATGGGCAATAAATACTGGCCCAGCCAGCTATGCCCACATCCCATAAATGAATTTCTGATGAAATTGTCACCAGTATGGAAGAAAAGTAGTTCTGGTCAAATAGTTCTTTCAACAATCATCCACATGGGAAAATAAAACTCCTCAGTACCGATTGAGTGACATTGTTTAATGATATTGTGTAGGGAGTGACCTGACAAAGTTATACATCAATTGAGGGTGCTTTACATGTTCTGAGCTTGGATTAGATTAACCCCCATGAAATTATCACTAAATAAACTCAGCAGAAACCATATTAACTCACAACTAACAACACAGGGATAAAGGGGGAGGTGGTTAGATGGGTGGAGAACTGGCTTGGTCACAGAAGACAGAGGGTGGTAGTGGAAGGGTCTTTTTCCGGCTGGAGGCCTGTGACTAGTGGTGTTCCGCAGGGCTCTGTATTGGGACCTCTGCTGTTTGTGATTTATATAAACGATCTGGAAGAAGGTGTAACTGGGGTGATCAGTAAGTTTGCGGACGACACAAAATTGGCAGGACTTGCAGATAGTGAGGAGCATTGTCAGAAGCTACAGAAGGATATAGATAGGCTGGAAATTTGGGCAAAGAAATGGCAGATGGAGTTCAATCCTGATAAATACGAAGTGATGGATTTTGGTAGAAATAATGTAGGGAGGAGCTATACGATAAATGGCAGAACCATAAAGGGTGTAGATACGCAGAGGGACCTGGGTGTGCAAGTCCACAGATCCTTGAAAGTGACGTCACAGGTGGAGAAGGTGGTGAAGAAGGCATATGGCATGCTTGCCTTTATAGGACGGGGCATAGAGTATAAAAGTTGGGGTCTGATGTTGCAGATGTATAGAACGTTGGTTCGGCCGCATCTGGAATACTGCGTCCAGTTCTGGTCGCCACACTACCAGAAGGACGTGGAGGCTTTGGAGAGAGTACAGAGGAGGTTTACCAGGATGTTACCTGGTATGGAGGGGCTTAGTTATGAGGAGAGATTGGGTAAACTGGGGTTGTTCTCCCTGGAAAGACGGAGGATGAGGGGAGACTTAATAGAGGTGTATAAAATTATGAAAGGCATAGATAGGGTGAACGGTGGGAAGCTTTTCCCCAGGTTGGTGGTGACGTTCACGAGGGGTCATAGGTTCAAGGTGAAGGGGGGGAGGTTTAACACAGATACCAGACGGACATATTTTACACAGAGGGTGGTGGGGGCCTGGAATGCGCTGCCAGGCAAGGTGGTGGAGGCGGACACACTGGGAACGTTTAAGACTTATCTAGACAGCCATATGAACGGAGTGGAAATGGAGGGATACAAAAGAATGGTCTAGTTTGGACCAGGGAGCGGCGTGGGCTTGGAGGGCCGAAGGGCCTGTTCCTGTGCTGTATTGTTCTTTGTTCACTGCACCTCTGCTGAAACTAATAAAGATGTTCATTATTTCCCTGCAAAACCCATTGTGTTGATTATTGCCAGACATGGAGAAAAGACCTCTAAGTAAGTATTAGTTTAAAGGAGGAAATTACTGTGCAGATGAATTAGAGAAGAGTTAAGAACAATTACTATCACAGGGCAGTTACAAAAAAGGAATCACTTGGCCCAGTTAGAGTGTATATACCATACCCCATTTGCAAGTGAAATTGTGCCAGACCCACCAGCAAAGAACACCTTCACTATAAGGCAGACATTGCTTAGAGGGATACATTGAAGTGATTGGATTTGGGTGGAGGAGGAGACAGTGACTGACAATCATCAATGTGACTAAACTCTATGTGACTGCTTGAAAAACAGGAAAAAGTCAGTTTCCAAACAACCATCAGTTCAATGTTAGAAGGTTACTCAGCCTCTCCCAACGCTCAACAATCAAAAATGTGGGGTGGGATTTTATGACCTCGCTCCGATTCCCATGATGGGCAGGGCGGTAAAATTCCAGCGTTGGTGTCATGATGCCACTGCACCTTAAATGACGTTTACTGTGGGTTCATGACTCTGACTGTGGTCTTGGGGTTGCTATCCTGCAACTATTCCTGCAGAATTCCTGAAAGCAGCTAGAACTCAAAGGGAAATAGATTAGGGAATTCCTGGAGGTAAGGGATGTTATCACCCTGTACTGTTATTGCTACTTATCAGCAACTAGTTAGGGAGCAGCAGTGGGTATTGGGAGAGGTCCGAAGAAAGGTAAGGCATCTGTGTTTTCAGGCTGGACATGATGGTGCCATGGAAGCGAGAGGAAGAGGAGGAGGAGGAGAAGAGAGGGAGGAGGAGAAGTAGAATGTGACTAAAATAAAGAGGTGCAGCGGAAGAAATGCTGGTCAAATTTTGCAAAATTGATCTGATGAACAAAACCAAAAGCAAAATACTGAAGATGCTAGAAATCGGAACTAAAAATAACCAAGAAATACTCAGCTAGAGAAGCATTCCTGGTCAATGACTTTTCATCAGAACTGAACTGACCAGCGTTAATTACCCTTGAACCTCAGAGGGCATTTAAGAGTCAATGACATTGCTGTGTGTCCGGAGACACATGTAGGCCAGACCAGCTAAGTACAGCAGAATTCTTTCCCTCCTTTAATGAAAAAGATGGATTTTTACAACAATGGTTTCATGGTTAATTTTTTTATTCCAGGTTTTCATGGAATTCAAATTTCACCATCTGCCGTGATAGGATTTGAACCCAGGTCTCCAGAGCATTACTGGGCTCTGGATTACTAGTCCAGCGACAATACCACTATGCCACAGCCTCTTCCCTGCTTCAAGTCCAAGAAATACTGTAACATTAGCCCCCACCCCAACACTTTTGTTCTACGTCTGGGCTTCATAACCTGCCAATACTCATTGTCTCGAATAACACTTGAAGAATGGCAGAATAATAGAATTGGCTGGCACCTGGGAGGGAGTTGGGACACAAATAATTTAGAGAATATTTAATGTAGGTCAAGACCGAAAAAAAGACAAAATCAATACATACAAATGTAGTAGCTAGCTCAGTACTACACACAAGGGACTCCACTGGTGGAAGGTATTGATACTTCTGCAATTCAACACGTGGTAAAAGGACAGGTCACCAATCTAGACTAAGAATATAGCCCCAAATCTGAACGCCATCCAGAGTATTCCACGTTAAACTGTGGGTCACCATCTACATTTGTTTGGCATAGTTTGTCTGAGAACTCAATAAACTTGTGAATGATGGGTAAAGCCAAAGCCCAATGGGATCATTTTTATTTTTGTCAGGGACATGAAACCGGTTTATACCCACTCAATTTTACTCTCCAAGACTTCAATGCAAAGGTAGCCCACCGGTTTAACTGGCACATCACAGTTGATGTGTACAGAGCAGGAGCACCAGCAACTCTGAGAGCAGGCCTCTTATCATTGGTGTGAGGCTGAAAGTAATGCAGGGGATTAAGAGGAATAAAATCAATGAAAAGGGGCATGGAAAAATGTCTATGCAGAAATTATATGCCCTGTGCCAACATCATTGTGCAGCGAGTAGCTGTAATAAAGACTTGAAAGATCTGGAAAGACTGCTATGAACAATAATACGAATTGTTAAAATCTAACTTTTATTATTAGAAATTAATATCTACCTTTGTATTTTACTAACAGTTGACTTTTTTAGACACTCATCTTTGTAGAATAGTAAATTGGAGGGCACAGTGCAGAAAATAAGCCAAGTTAGAGGGATTCATGGAGTTTGTGTCAAGTTTTAAAATAACTTATCTTCAACAAAAGACAAAAGCTTGAAGATTGTTTGTGAAAGACTGCTGGTCTGAGAATGGAATGTAGATGTCTTTCGTTACCAGAATCTCAGCAGAGATATAGTATTACATACAAAGGACATAACTCGTGTATCATACGTAAGGCGAGCAACAGCTACATGAACTACCTGGTTGGTCAAGGAAAGTGACCACACACACGGGCAGAAAGGTTAATTGGCTAACAGCCAGAATAAAGAACGCCCCGAGTTTGCCTTCTTCGTGGCAGAGAAAGACCATCCTGAGGAAACAACAAAACAAGAGGCAAGGGAGGAAGAGGCCTTAAGATCAAAAGACCAAAGCTGTGAGAGAAACAATTTTGTGTGTTCGACCATTCAGATCATGAGGGGAGAATATTCCACGTTAAACTGTGGATCACCACCTATGTTTGGTCGCATAGTTTATCCGAGAACTTAATAAACTTGTCCTGACTTTGTTTCAATGAAGTTGATTTGCATCAAAGCTTTGCAGCCCAGTCCATGCCTGCCTTAACGGTGTGCAAAGACTCCCAAAACTTTGCAACGCTATGTAGTAGAAGCCTTTACCTCCGAGAAAGTCTGAGTGACGTTTTATTGTCCACATTCCAGTTCCACCACCTCACGCACAGAAGCTCAGTGTCAGTTTGGAATCTGAATGAGTGGAGCAGGATCGAGGGACTGAATGGACCACTCTTCCTCCTACGTAAATCCTGCCATGATTGTCCCCATCATTTCCTTGTGTGAGATCAACAACAGTTAGTCACTGTGCTGGAGCAATGCACCGGTGTTATTATTACTGGGGCTTCCCATCACAATATACAATAAACAAACACAGAATCACAGGATTAGGATAGGACAGAATAGAAGGCAGCCATTAGTCAATCATGTCTGTCCCAGTTAGTTCCAATCCCCACTTTCTCCATTATCCCAGCAATATTTTCACCATCAAATATTTATCTAATTCCCCTTTGAAGATTACTAATGAATCTGCATTCAGGTACCGCACTCCAAATCTTAAGCATTCCTGGCTCAAAAAAAAAAATTTTCTTCAAAATGTTTGCTGTGTTACAATTGGGGTGGAAACAGCTGAATAAACACAAGTGAAATAAAACTCACAGCTTTATTAGTTCTTTGGGCCATGACTTTTTCCTGAAGCTTTCATATCTTGTGTGCAAAGATTCGTATCGATTTTTATTGCTGAATATTACAAAGTCTGTTGACCCAAACTTTTATCCCATTACTGCAGTTTAATCAGTCACAAGTCTCCAATTGCTTTTTATTTTTCTTAATGTAGCGCAGGGCTGGCACTCACACACTATTCTCACCAGCTCAGCCCTTATATCTCCTGGGAGATCTCTCACAGCTAATATGATGAAAACTCTTCCATTGTCATAATGGGTTTGCAGAAACAAAATGTTCCATGCTCGGCCATAATTTAAGCTCTGGAAGGAAAATGAGGGGACAATGGTTAAATGGACAGAAGCGGTCAGGGAGGGGGTAGGGTAGTGAGTCAGTAAAACTGACTAACATCCTGCGAAATGCATCTCTTTGCTCGCAATTCTGTATAGCAAAATTGCGAGGATCACGTTCCCACAAAATCTCTCGAAGGGCGGAATTTGAACGGCAAACATACTTTATAACGGGAGTGAATAGGATAGGTTCCAGCCAACGTGAAACTGCTTGCCTGCTTTTTCACAGTAACTTCATTGCACTGTTAATGCAAGCCTTACTTGTGACTAATAAATAAGCTTTAACTTTACATCTGAGTTTGCATTTCCAGATGTGGAAAGCTCTCCAACTCTTTACCTATCTCTCCTGAGCAAAGACATCCCTCAAATTCACACCTCAAATGTAAAAAAAAGGATTTCCTTGAGTTCAGTCAACATAAATAAATATTCCAACAATACTACATGCAATTTACTTTACCCAGCACATAATTGCTCTGCAGTGCAAGCATGTTATTTAGCTTTTGAGTTTATTCACAATTCATAAAGAAGCTCTTTGCATCATTAACCGTTTCACTCATCTAGATTTCTGTTTCAACAAATTAAAACATGCAAAGCATTAATCTATGAAGGAGCTCACCAGCTGACCACCTAAACTCCGCACCCCAATCTTTACAGTATTGTGTTTTTAAATTCGACCACCAACTATCTAGGCAATCAAACCTTTGCTTTTAGGTTCTTTCCCTCATTTGTAATCCCTTGAAGATGACAAATGGGAATTTTAAAATTAACTTCACAAGAAATCTTTCCAATTTCTGAAGCTATTTCGGGAGCAATACCATGGATGGGCTGCAATGGGCAGTCAGGTGCACAACCCCTTTTGCGCGAGTAAATGACTCGAATCAAGAGGTGGTAAATGGCTGGAGTTTACCTAATCGACCATTACTACTCAAGCACCGTGAGGGATACTGATCTATGAGCTCGAGTCACACCTTGGGGGTGGTTAGCACTGCTGCCTCACAGTGTTAGGGACCCAGGTTCGACTGCCCCTTAGTGTCCCAAGCTGTGTAGGTTAGATGGATTAGCCATGGTAAATCATAGAATCATAAAATCCCTGCAGTGCAAAAGGAGGCCATTCGGCCCATCGAGTCTGCACTGACCACAATCCCACCTAGGCCCTATCCCCGTAACCCCACATATTTACCTTGCTAATGCCCTGACACTAGGGTCAATTTGGCACGGCCAATCCACCTAACCTACACATCTTTGGATTGTGGGAGGAAACTGGAGCACCCGGAGGAAACCCACACAGGCACGGGGAGAATGTGCAAACTCCACACACACAGTGACCCGAGGCCGGAATTGAACCTGGGTCCCTGGCGCTGAGGCAGCAGTGCTAACCATTGTGCCACCCGTGTGGGGTTACAGGATAGGGCGGGGAAGGCGGCCTGGGTAATATGTCAGGGAGTCAATGTAGACTTGATGAGCCGAATGGCCTGCTCTGCAATGTAGGGATTCTATAATTCTATTCTATGAGTTATCTCAAGTCATTCTGACAGAATTCACTAATGGCCTTTGTACTGCTCATTTGCATGACCTATCCGCTAGGAATGGTCGGGAGACCAGGCAGGCTCCAGTCAGGTTAAATATCTGCTTAAAATGAAAAGGAGTCATTTACTACTTGGTTTAAACATCACAAGCTTGATACACAATTTCAAACTGGTTAAATTGCCATTAGAGGAAAAGAAGAGTAGCATGGTGACTATTATCTTTTTCCTTAGAATTACCTAACTCAGGGGACAATGGTTGCTCACTTGTTAATTATATTCAAGATTGAGATCGCTATTTTTTGGGGACACAAGGGAAATCAGGGGATATGGGGGTAGGGCAGGAGACAAGATGAGGAGAAGGTCAGGCATGATTGTACCAACTGGCAGAGAAGAGGCCGTGTTGCGTGCTCCTGCTCTCTTATTTCTAATAAAAGAAATTTGTGTCTTTTGTTTAAAGCTGTATCACAAAATTAGCACTAGATGGTGCCAACATTGCACAGGAGCCATTCTCAGCAGTCATATGACTCGTCATGGTACAACCAGAATTCAGGCGGGCAGTGCCCCAGATTTAACATTTCCATTGTTTCCATTTGGAAAGATACTTGCTTGATTCCAATATTAACGTTTTAATAAAATCATCTCCACAACAACTGTGAAAACACAGCCTTGTTCGGATGCTAAATTTAAATGCACCACATTACTCTTGAAAGACTGTAGTGTACCTGATCAGTTTTGCATTCGCATGTTTTTGTCAAATACATCGTTTGTTAATGTTTTTGTAAAGGTCATGGACTTCATGTTGATATATACTGGAGTTACTTTCGCAAAGAACAAGAAAATAGCTCTAAGCTGCATTGGGAACTTTGTGTGAAATAACAACCCAAACAAAATATTGATCCAATCCTACAATATCTTGGCAAATTGTGTGCCAAGAATGAAAAGTCAAATCTGATGCAGGCAGTAAGCTTGATGGCACTTGTGTTATAACTGACCGTCTCATCAGTTGATGCACATATCTTTTTTTCAATAATTCTTTACTCCTTTCTTAAAGTTACAAAGCCAATGCTCAGAATGGGTCAGGCATTTGCAAATTCATTCCTCGCTTGCTCCAAAAACCAAATTCAAATTTGAATCCAATTCATGGTCCCCACAAGAGAGACAAGCAAGATCCAAGCTGACAAGATCAAGGCATTGCATTCCATCTTAGGCTTGATCTAATGCTTGATCTTAGCCAAAAGGCCGAGAAGTTGATGCAAACCTTTTTTTGGATACCTTTCGGTACTTTATTCCTAATCAAAAAAGCCAATTCAAATCAAGTCCAATCATGGCCCCCACATGAGGGACAAACCAGATCCAAGCTGAAAGACAAGACAATACATCCCTTCCCAGGCTTGATCTCACACTTCACCGTAATAACTCTGAACATACAGTTACAATTTCTATTCAGTGACTTGGCCTTAACCTCCATCTATCTGTCAAGCTTATTGCCATTATGGTTGGACTTACTGGGTAACTGCACCACCGATCCTCCTCATCACTTTTACTGATCAGTTCTATTCTATAAGTTCCCAATTAAAGACTAATTCCATTTCTATTAATAATCTTTGTGAACAACTATTGATTGGGGACCCAAATCATAGCTTAAGGTGGAGCCCTGGCTCAGTGGTAGCACTCTTGCTTCGGAGTCAGAGGTCATGGATCCAAACCCCAGCCCCACTTTTGGGGTAATTGGGTGGGTTTGGTTTGGGTCAAATACAAACGCAACACACTTCAACCTGTCTGCTTCCAGTTTTCATGAACGTGGAATGAAAAGGGGCAACCATCCTGCTGCCAGGTTGTACTTTTTATGAGACTGTGTGCTTCCGATTTTCTCTCACCTCCAAGTTTAAAGCTGGTTGACTGGGGGGACTTTGGGATCCTGTGGAAATGGGATAGCTGAAGGGAGTCGAAGATAGCTGTAGGCCAAGAATCATAGAATCCCTACTGTGCAGAAGGAGGCCATTCAGCCCATCGACAGTGCGCAACCACAATCCCACCCAGGCCCTATTCCTGCAACCCCACACATTTACCCTGCCAATCCCCTGACTCTAGGGTCAATTTAGCATGGCCAATCAATCTAACCCGCCCAACGTTTGGAGTGTGGGAGGAAACCGGAGCAACCGGAGGAAACCCACGCAGACACGGGGAAAATGTGCAAACTCCACATAGACAGAGGCTGGAACTGAACCCGGGTCCCTGGTGCTGTGAGACAGCAGTGCTAACCACTGTGCCACCGTGGCGCCTTGAGTAGGAGCTGTCCTTCGCCCAACCTAACCAACTGGATGCCATGTTTCTTACCTTACAGCAACAACATTTCAAAAACGTCTTCATTCCAAGTGAAGCAATCTGGAACTTCCTGAAGTTGTGAAAGGCACGATAACAAAGGCCTGTTCCCTTTTGTGTATAAATGCAGCTTTGATGCCCACAGCCACTTTCAACACTTTAACATTCCACTGATCACAAGATGACAGAATGCAGCAATGGGGTTTTCAGAACCAGAGGTATAACCAGTTTACCATTTTGCAAAGCTGCACATTAAATACGACTTCTTTCTCTCTCTCCAGGGCTACACATCAAACATAACTTCTCTCTCTCAGGACTATCAGTCTGTACCAGTCCAGTTTATCATGGGGTCAAAGTTCCCTTCTCATCCCATTACAAAGGATAAAACATCATCATCGCCAAAATTCATGCACATACTCCTCACCTTTACAGTACTGGAGATCAAAACAGAAAGGGTTCTGAACTCATGAATACAAATTCTGCAACAGTCTCAAGCTGTTGGGCATCCCACTGAGTTGAAAGAAAACACACAGGAAAGAACCGATTTTTTAAAAAAACAATTGTAATGTTGATATGTGAGTCACAGATTCCTACTCCTCACTCACCATGGCAATGAGATGGGGAATGCCAACGCTTAAAAGCAGCAGATCAACTCAAATCCAAAGGTCCAGAAATTGGGAGGGGTGGGGGAAGGGGAGCGTGGAGGCACATGCAAGGTTAGGCCTCACTGCTTCTATGGTAAGGCTCCAGGAACATGAGTAAATGGTGATTGGACCACTACTGGTTTAAGGGGTGTGGTGAGCAGGGAGTTGTTAATCTGGGTAGGAAGTGGAGAGCGGGCTCAGTGCTCTTTAATGTTGGGAAGGTTAGGAGAACATTTGGTCTTCCAGGCTCCACATTCAACTGGATATACTTCCAAAACTTACTTTGTTGGTTGTGGCCTGGACCTCCTACATGGGAGTCCACTACCTCAAGGAAATCCAATCTTACAGTAATGGTTTCAAACAGGTTGTATATTTCCCATGTTTGTGCACACAAAGGGCCTAAAGGTTGGTTCAGACATTGGCATTGCATAACAATTTTTTCAGCCTTTACCAATAAGGCTGGCATCGGATATCTGACTCACAATTAACAGGTACTTCCTGCCCCGTCGACACCTCTGACAGTGCTGGAACAAAAACAGAAAATGCTGGAAAATCTCAAAAAGTCTGACAGCATCTGTGGAGAGAGTACAGAGTTAACATTGAGTCTGGATGACTCTTTGTCAGAGCTGCAATCTCTCTACAGCCCTGAAGCATAGATTTTTATATTACACTGAGCAATATACCATTCACACGAAGGAAAAATTAACTTAATGCTGGGGAAATGAAATCTTTTCCCATTTCAGGTACCCAACATCAATATCAAGTATTCCCAAGTCTTGTACCCCAAAAGCCCTGCACACTTCATCAGGGTCAAGCCTCGGCCCTGACACTGGCGTACCAGTGTGATATTCTCATTTCCCATCAATCTCTCTATGGCTCCTTAGCAATTGCAAAATTAGATTAGCTGTGTGCTGAGGGCATAGAGCTGATACTGTGCATGGGATTCTTCTGTTCAGCACAGCAAGTGGACCATCAGTCTGCTTGAAAATTGGGCATATTCATGTGCGGGTTCCAGACGTTGAAATGATTATTTACTATCCCAGGATTTTACCCAAGACACTTTCCATAGATTCTAAAGACAAAAAAACCCAGAAAACTGAAGATCGGAGAATAGAAGGTATTGCATATTGAGTGCCAACCTTCCTCATGAGGTGGGTACCTGTGGACATCACCAAATGTTTACACGTCCCACTTTGGGAGTTGAGTTGCAGCAACCTCAGCAGGACTCAATGGTTTATCTTAATCAGAATTCTTCATCCAATTACCAGGGATACAAGACAGTGGATATGTTATTCCTCACCGTAAAAGGAAACCATGCTGAGTCCCTCTAATGGTCACAAGATGATAAATGTACTCCATTAGCCCGAATAAGTGTAAACTTGTCCTGAAAGTGGTCACCTTTCTCACAACCCTAAGGCCTGTTAATAGCTTTGCGGTGACAGATCACTGGCAGTTTCCAGACACAAACACAAAGGAAAAATAGGTAGGAGGAAAGCAAAAGGCGACAAAAGAATCTCAAGATTCAGATGAGTCCTGCGTGCTCATAAACCTAAACTTATTGCGTGTCATCTGAACTCTCAAATCTGCCACATTGGCTTCCAAATCAGATTTATTGGTGTTTAATACACGGCTGATGAGAATCAGCCCCTCATAACTTGCAGTGATCCCTGGCACTCGGCTTGATCCTGCACCCTCTGTGATATTTCATACAGCTACAAAACAGCCTCCAACTCACTTCCACCATCAGTTCATATTGAGGAGTGGGATTTCAGGACCTGGAAATGGAGCAAAAAGGGAAAAAATCCAAAGAGCTATGGGGAGCCTGGGGGAGAGGTGTGTCAAGCTCCCTTCACATTCCATCACCAAGTAGTTATGCATATACCCCTATCTATCATTTTCTGCAGATAAAGCTTTACTAAACGATTGGTCTTGTAAAAGTGCAAAGGAGCATATGCAACATTCAGCATCTAGCTAAACAGTACAACTTCAAAAGAGAGTTACCAAGGTCAGCTAAGGCTGATTAGAAGAACAGCAATAAAACAGAACATTCACAGCTCAAAATGGTCTTTCATTAAAGTTCTAATTATACCAGCATGCAAATGAGAAATAGAGAAGAGATGCATTCTAATTGACCATTTTTGCAGCAATTATTTTAGCAACAGGTTTGGCTTCAAGTATTTTCATGGTCTACTGGTGGTGACAAAAACTGTAATATTTGACCCCTTTCTGCCTGAATAAGATTTGTGTTATCATAGCTTTTCAGTCATTACTTGGTGCATACATGGTCAAGCTCTACTTCTCAATTCCCGCACTATATACAAATCATACCTGCCCAATTTTTATACATAGTCTTAAAGCTGATCCTCACACATTCCCTAAGAAATGCAAATGTCAGCTGTACACCCATTATCGAGACATTGGGTGCATTCACAGCTTATCTGTAGTGTGGGCACAGAAAGGTTTTGGGTTCACAGTGAAGCTGCAGTTAGGCAAAAGGATTCTGGAATTGTAGCCCAGTCTGATACCTCGACCAAGGTAACTAAGGCTCTCGGGAGTACATGGAAACACTCTCAAGTCAGGCTGGAGACCCCACTTACTCTCCAAGGTTAGTGTCAATGCACACTCTTAATGTCTTAATGTATGAAAAGATTATTCGTGATGCAGAACCACCAGCACAAGTATAAAATGTTTTTGACATAGCTAGTCTTGTAACAATCGGCATTTGTGGTTGATATGGATGAAGAACATTCAACTTACCCAGCCAGCTTCTGCTCAAATACACAGACACAAAGACAGGAGGGACGGTGAAGAAATCTACCACAGAATTCACTTCCAACCAGAACCACAGTTTATCATTTGCTGCAATAAACTGGAAGAGAAATGAGAGTATCATTATTCCAACATCCCATCTCGTGACAGGGCTCATTCAGTTTTACAAGAGATTGTCAACACATGAAGACACTTTACATTTTGAAGTTTTCACGGTTAGACATTTTAATAATACTCGGATCGATATAATGTGATGAGTTGTGAATTGCTGGGTCCCTTGGGATAGCGCTGCAAGATGTGAAAATTTTTCAAGGTCTCAACAGCCTAAACACAATGTTGAACTCCTCTATGTGAGACCTTGAAAACGGAATTCACACACACCTAGCACACATTCCCAGCTGCTTTTTGGAAAGGTGAATGTCAGAATCCTTCTTAATTTTACTGCCATGCCATCTGACGCACACTTTTCTTTCGCGCGTTCTACACTGAGCATTTTGGTCAAAAATCAGCAACTTTCCATCATAGAAATATGAGTGCAACAGTGTATGGGACAGTGCATGGCAGTACTGGGCTACTGACACCTAACTTAGATGGAAAATTTTCTATAAAAGTAACTCTGCTTTATTTTAACGTGTTGAGCTCATTGGCCTACAGAAATATTAAACTGCGATTTTGCATTTACTTCCACAGAAATCCCAAATGTGATCCTACGCTTAACAAGAACAAAAAGAGGTGTGGAAAATCAGTGCAGTCCCAGGAAAGGAGGCCAGCCTGAAAATCTACGCAGTAATTCCACAAAACTCCCACTTTGCATTGTCCTGCGGTAACTGTACCAAAGAGTAACCTCAGTAGACTCCATGCAGAATCAGAATATTTTTCACCAAGTTATGTTTAGAACCCAGATTCACCTCACCCCCAGAATTCCAGTATCGGATGCGCATGCTTCGCTCTGCAACCCCATGCTATAATAAATACATTTAAGGGTGCTGTCATTTTATAAATTGCAATCCTTTCAGCATTATGCATTGTCTATACACACTGGAATATAAAAGACAGTTCTGCTTCCTTGTACCTTTTTCGAATGTACTTACCATTCCTGAGAATAGCAATTGATAAATTATGAGACAAGAACATGAAGTTAAGGCTGATAGAAGGAGTTAAGAAACAGATCAGTCATGATCTGATCAAATGGCAGAACAAGTTCAAGAGGCTGAATGGCCTTCTCCTATTCCCCAGTGCATTTCTTTGCTCATTTTCACATGCAACTTCAGGGGAGGTAGAGAAGGTAACTCATCTTTGACAGAGCACTTCCAGCTTTGTGATCAAATGGGTATACGTGATTGTTTCTGAGATTAAATTTAACTCTGTCACTGAATAACTCGACAAAGTTCATCCCCAAGAAGGTCTTTTATTAATCAGACTACTCTTATTTAAATGGCAGCTTGATATTTTCTTTAACTTGACGAACAAACAGGTTGGCATTTCCTGCATGGGGCATTTTGTTTAACATTTACTGAATAAGCTTCCTGCCTTTCTTTCCTTCGTTGCTGAGCAGTCAAAATAAAACTTTTTTCTTTACATCAGGTAGATATAATCTCTCTGGGATTACCTTGGTTGTATCTGTACACGTCAGTTTTAACGAAGGCCAGTCAGCTGCACAAACACACACATCAAGGCCACAAGGAACTACAAAGGGTCGTGAATGTAGCCCAATCCATCACGCAAACCAGCCTCCCATCCACTGACTCTGTCTACACTTCCCGCTGCCTCGGATAAGCAGCCAGCATAATCAAGGACCCCACACACCCCGGACATTCTCTCTTCCACCTTCTGCCGTTGGGAAAAATATACAAAAGTCTGAGGTCACGAACCAACCGACTCAAGAACAGCTTCTTCCCTGCTGCTGTCAGACTTTTGAATGGGCTTACCTTGCATTAAGTTGATCTTTCTCTACACCCTAGCTATGACTGTAACACTGCGATCTGCACCCTCTCCTTTCCTTCTCTATGAACGGTGTGCTTTGTCTGTATAGTGCACAAGAAACAATACTTTTCACTGTATGTTAATACATGTGACAATAATAAATCAAATCAATGTAGCTGGGGAAGCTAATGCATGTTTTTGCTGCTATAACCACCACACAGCCCCATAGCACATCGGCTGCAGACCACTGTGTGTTCAATTGACAAAATAAAACCAGCAAAAGGGAAAGGTTCACGTTATTAGTTATTCCTTGGCAGGAGAGAGTTAATCCACTGAGGAACCTGGTAAATGAAGCTCGTCTTCATTAGGCTAACTGAAACATCCAGCAGGCCTCTTTGACTCCAGCCTCTCCACAGCATCCAACAATTGTATTCATTCTAATCTTTTATTAGAATGTTATTTTTGATTAGAAAACAAAACGGGGCGTTAGATTAGCACTGTGCCTGCCCTAAAGATAGCAAATGCTAACACACAAATTCTGCTCAGATCAAACTTGATGTTTTTTTTTGTGCAGGAGTTGTAACAAGATTCCCTACACATGCAGACAATGTACAAGGTCATCCTTTATTTATGAACCTAACCATATTAAAATGC
The DNA here is from genome assembly GCF_964213995.1 of Mustelus asterias. NCBI lineage: Eukaryota > Metazoa > Chordata > Chondrichthyes > Carcharhiniformes > Triakidae > Mustelus > Mustelus asterias. The sequence continues at coordinate 13,759,532 of NC_135828.1, read as the reverse complement.
AGAAAGGAATATGAAGCAAGGAAAGGTTAGCCATCATGGCATGGACATTACACAGTTCATTTAGGAAAGAAATATGTGACAAGGCATAATTGGAATTTTAAATTGGGATTTTTCAAATCTATTTATAAAATAAAATCTTAAGTAATTATGCACTTTAAACTAAAAGTGAAGCAGAGGCAGAACCCTAAATGATCCCATTAATAGCAGAGATTGTGAGGGCTGCATCACAAAGCTCACATTATAAGAATGTCTCAAATATTCTAATACAAGGCTGTTAAAGCAAGAACAATCCAGATATGAGATACCATAAGAACCTGATGCATACACTCATCCTTCTACCTAAACTCCTGGATGCTGTATTTTAATTCAATTTCTTTTTTGTTCTGTTGGAAGACAAATACTCAAATTGCAGATCGCCAGGTTCTTTGGGCTCGCTTGTGAAGGACTCAACTCCCAGTCAGAATTGATGACTTTGAATTTGATTGCCTTGATTGAGCTTCCAAAGGTTTGACTGGCGCCCTAAATCAATAACAAAATATTCCAACTCAACCAGCACACTACTGGTGGTGACTGTGGAGGAGACGCAGCCACAATATCCTCAGTCCCAGGTTGGATGGAAAGAAAGGGGATTTCGCTCAAAGGAAAATGATGGGAAATCCTGCAGGTTCACTTCAAACTGAGTCAGACTCTTGAGTATTGCATTAAGACGAACGCATACTCAGCTGCAAGCAGCCATTATTGAACAACTTTATTTACACCTCCTTGCCAGGGAGGGCAGCAGAAAGGGCAGTATGACGAAATGGTCAGTTCTTGGAATATACTACACTCCTTCCCCAATTTAAAAAAAAATCATTAAAATGAAAAATGGTACCTGTTTATAAGTTCCCAGGATACAACCTGACTAAACCAACATCTGCAATAGATGCAAATTTAACAGGCTGAGTTGCATATTTGATTTTACTGTATCACAGCCAAACCATATAACCGATATGACCAGAGTTTACATGTAAAAATATTTTCCTTAACTCTATCATGATTTGACAGAAGTAATGAAAAATAACTTATTTGTTCTTCCTTCCTACGTACTTTCAATTAATCTATCTGGCTACTGTCTCTTTCTGAGTATCTCCTTCCATTTCTGTTAGGTTGGCTCTGCTCGCTCAACATCTCTGACTGTGTCAAAATTGAACTTTGAAACTAATTCCACATAATGATTGAGACAAAAAACAAAGACCCATACAGCACAGGAACAGGCCCTTTGGCCCACCATGTCTGTGCCGACACAGATGCCTCTCTCATCTAATATCTTCTTGCTTCTACGTAGTCCATATCCCTCTATTCCCTGACTATTCATATATCTTTCCAGATGCCTCTTGAATATTGTTATAGAATCTGCTTCCACCACCTCTTCTGGCAGCACGTTCCAGGCATTTACCACCCTGTGTGTGAAAAACTTGCCCTTTTCATTTCTTTTAAACTTTCCCCCTCTCACTTTCAACCTATGCCCTCTGAGTAATTGACCCTGGGAAATAGGATCTGACTATCCACTCAATCCAAGCCTGTCATAATCTTGCAAATCTATATCAGGTTCCCCACTCATCTTCCAACGCTCCAATGAAAACCATCCAAGTTTTGTTAAACCTTTCTTCATTGTCCATATCCTTCAAACCAGGCAACATCCTGGTAAATCTCTTCTGTACCCTTTCCAATGCATCAACATCCTTCCAGTAGTGTGATGACCAAAATGGTACACAATACTCCAAATGTTGCCTAACCAAAGTCTTATACAGCTGAAACATGATTTTCCAATTCCTATACTCAATGCCCTGACCAATGAAGGCCAGCAGGCTATATGCCTTCTTGACCACCTTGTCCCTCGGAGTTGCTATCTTCAGGGAGGTATGTTGATATTTCTAAGAGCTCTACCATTTACTGCATACTTTCCTTCTGTAGTGGACCTTCCAAAGTGCATCACCTCACATTTGTCCAGGTTAAATTCCATCTTTTGGCCCAGGTCTCCAGCCGATTTATATCCTGTTGTATCCTCTGACGATCCTCCTCACTATCTGCTACTCCCCCAATTTTTGTATCATCTGCAACTTTATTAATCAGACCACCTACATTTTCCTCCAAATCCTTTATATATATATATTACAAACAACAGAGGCCCAGCACTGATCCTTGTGGAACACTACTTGTCACAGATCTCCAGTTAGAAAAGTACCCTTCCACTGCTACTCTCCGCTTTCTATGCTCAAGCCAGTTTTGTATCCATTTTCCCAGCTCACTTCGGATCCCATATGACTTCACCTTCTGTATCAGCCTGCCTTATCGAAGGTTTTACTAATGTCCATGTGGACAACATCCACTGCCCTGCCCTGGTCATTCTTTCTTGTCACTTCCTCAGAGAAGTCAATCAGGTTTGTGAGACATGACCTCCCCTTCACAAAACCATGCTGCCTATCGCTAATAAGCCTTTTCTCTTCCAGATGCGAGTACATCCTGTCCCTAAGAATCTTCTCCAATAATTTCCCCAGCACTGATGTAAGGCTCATAGGCCTGTAATTTCCAAAATTATCTCTTCTGCCCTTCTTAAGCAGAGGAACAATGTTAGCTACTCTCCAATCCTCTGGTACCTCGCCTGTGGCTAAAGAGGAAACAAAGATTTTGGCCAAGGTCTCAGCAATTTCTTCCCTCGCCTCTCTCAGTATTCTGGGATAGACCCAATCTGGCCCTGGGGATGAACTTCCAATACCTCCTCCCTTTTTATCTCAACATGTCCTAGAATGTCAACATTCTCCTTTCCACACTCACCATCCATCACATCCTTCTCCTTTGTGAATACTGATACAAAGTACTCGTTAAGGACCTCACCCACCTCATCTGGCTCCACACAAAAATTTCCTCCACTGTCCTCGAGTGGGCCTACCCTTTCCTTAACTACCTTCTCCCTCCTTATATATGCATAAAATGCCTTGGGATTCTCCTTAATCCTGCCTGCCAAGGCCCCTTTTTCATGGCCCCTTTTTGCCCAACTAAGTCCCCATTTAAGCTCTATCCTGCTGTCTTTGTATTCCTCAAGAGCTTTTTTCAGCTTTCAATTTCCTGAAATCTATTATGCCTCCTTCTTCTTTTTCACTAAGCTCACAATCTCTCTCATCATCAAGGGTTCCCAAATCTTGCCATCTTTATCCTTCATTTTTACAGGGATATACTTGTCCTGAATTGTTAACAACTGACTTTTAAAAGACTCCCACTTATCGGATGTGGAGTTACCCTCAAACAGCTGCCCCCAGTCCACATTCCCTAGATCCTGCCTAATACTAGCCTTCCCCCAGTTTAGTACTTTTACTCTGGGACTACTTCTATCCTTTTCTACCAAGTATCTTGAAACTTATAGAATTGTGATAACTGTTCCCAAAACGATCCCCCACGGAGACATCAATCACCTGTCCGGGCTCATATCCCAGAACCAGGTCTAAGATAGCCCCTTCCTGAGTTGGACTATCTACATATTGCTTCAAGAAGCACTCTTGGACACAGTGAACAAAATCTGCCCCATCCAAGCCCCTGGCACTAAAGGAATCCCAGTCTATATTGGGGAAGTTAAAAGCGCTCATCACAACAACGCTGTTGTTTTTACATCTTCCCATAATCTGTTGACATATCAGTTCCTCCACTTCACGCTGGCTGTTGGGAGGTCTGTAGTACAACCCCAACAGTGTGATTGCACTGCTCCTGTTCCTGAGTTCTACCCATATGGCTTCACTGCATGATCCCACCAAGGTGTCCTCCCTCTGTACAGCTGTGACATTCTCCTTAAGCAGGAAAGCAACACCCCCAAGACTGCAACATTGATTGATTTTTCTATATCAAAGACCCTGATTCCCTTTGCTCAATCAGTCGACTCTGTGATGCTGCCAAAGTTTCAGCTTCTTTGGAGATTTTCACTTTCTTTCTGATTTCTTTTCATCACCGCAGTGTTTATTAGCAAGGCCTTCTGACTAGTACTGAACTCTCTCTCTAAGTTTTGTGTTCTATGTATCATGATTTTTTTACTTCATCTTGCTCTTCTCTTACTTTGCTCCTGATGTCAGGCTTAAGCAAATTAAACCTTGTCCTAGGAACATGCTCAAATACTAACTCGTAAGGTGAGGAAGACTGTGGGGTCATTGTGCAAGGGAACTGAAAATTGATGAGTGTGTTGAAGAATAACATAGAAATAACTGCCAGCTTGTTACCTAGTAAATACCTCTGGATATACCTCTTCATAACCAGTATACTTCTTTCCTCAGCACCATTTGGTGCTGGATCATACAGTGGTACATGAGTGTGTTTGACTCCATTCTTACTCAAATATATCTCAAACTCGAACTGTGTAAACTGTGGACCATCATCTGACACCACGCCTCTGGCAACCATTAATTACAAACCAACTTCTCAAAACCTCAAGAGTTTTAGCACTTGTGGCAGAGGGTATAAACTCACCATTTACCCTTTTGCCATAGCTACTGGCCAGAACAAGTTATTTTTCCCCTTCCATGTCAAAGAAATCTCAATGTACTCATTCTCATCATGTTCTTGTGTTTGACCATGGAATGAAAGGAACCTTGATTGGATCATTTCTTATTCCAGGACATACTTCACAACTTTTCACCAATTCTTCAACATTTCTCACTACCTTGGATACAGAAATAGCTTCTTGCTGCTGATTTAATATATACTAACATATGCTCTTGATGGAATTCCTCAAACAAGCTCTTTCTAAACCTTAGGGGAATAATGATTCATAAACCCCAAAGGAAGCAGCCTTGATCTACACAGAGTTCAGTTCCCCATGTGAAATACTCCTCTAATTTTTCATCATCTTATACTTTAGGCCAGTCATTCATGATGTTTGATCCTAGTAAATGTTATAACTAGATGGGAAGATCCCAGAATAGAACCCTAGCTCAAAAGACCATGGGGGCGATCTTACCATCTCATCCTACCAGTCGATGGACAGGGCGAGCTTGTAAGGTTTGCGCATGGTTTCTTGCCTCACACAATCTTACCAGGCCCGGATTTCCAGCGAGATTAGTCTCGTGCCCAGGAAGGCTGATTATAATATTTAAATCCATGGTAATGCCAGGATTTAAATATTATTAGTGAGCCCGGGACGCTATCGCCCAGGTTCACTTGCCTTAGCAGCCTCACCGTTGAAGGTCCTCACGTAAAAAGCTCTAGTCTATAATTCTGTTAAAATGTTACATTGAACAGGTTGAAGCCATTTGGATTATCCACCTCTGATAACACAGCTCTTTATATCCACCTTGCGCTCCATGGTTTGGGTAGGGGGACGATCACCATTTTTGTGTTATTCGCCATTCAGTGGCATGTGTAAGTAGGGACTTCAGAGCCAAATTTCCCTTCCTCACAAAGCCAGCTGTTAACACCGTCTTGGGAAAGGAGGGCCACTGACGATGAGTCCAGGCCAGGATTACAACAAACAATCATTCCTGCGTAGCGCTGTACATACTGGGTCAGAGAACTCGCTCTATGAACACCAGCATTATGCCATGTTACACACAATATATTCTGTGGTTAAGGGGTAACCTGGCCCTTCACTTCAAGGCCATAACATCATAATGATGAACTTGAGCATAATCTGAGACCAGCGAAAAGTTACTTGGAAGCTACGTCCTGTAACTAGGGAAGTGTTACTGAAGAAAGAGGAGATGATTCTTTTTAGAGCATGCTACAGACATTTGCATATGCATATAACAAAAACAGCTAATGTCCTGTGGCTTTGGCCATGGTTAGTTGGAGGAACTGACATGCATTTTAGATCTCTTTTTGCATCAGGTCAAAATGGTGGGCAAATCGAGGCAACTCACTTCACATCAGTCCCCCCAGTGTTGGGAGGATTGAATAACAGCATTACCTATGAGACTATTGGAAGCATGTGTTAATGTTATATATCAGGTGATAACTCATTGCGGCAAGTCAGTGACAACAGGAAAACAAACTATGACAAACAGAAAGCTGTAGAATATATATTGATATTATATACATAAATATCCAACGATACACCCCATCATCTAGAAAGACTGAATGAACCTGCCTGCACTTCGTTAACGCGATTACATTCCAATTACAACTCTCAAGTCTATTAAATTGGTTCTCACCCGCAGTCCAAAGTAGAGTAGGAAGAATACGTTGAACGCCATGTCAATCTGCAACGTGAAATCATCGTAGAAATTCTGACAGGATTCTATTGGGCTAGTAAAACACAGGAAAGGAAGGTTTATGATGAATCAGAACAGAGCAATACGCAGAAAATATAAACAACAATGAAACATTTTCAGTCCTCATTATACTCCTAAACAGCAAAGTCTTTATCCCTGTAATTTTCCAGGTAAACTGTTCAAATATTACACATACAGGAGGAGAGAGCATCCGATATCAGGGAATACCAAAAATGCATCAGGATATATGGGATTTGCTGTAAAAGAAGGAACATGCAAAAACAAAGCAGATATCAATCGTAATTTTGTTGGCCCTTGATTAACCCTTAAAGGACTGAATACTTAAAACTCATTTTAAAAATACCAAAATACACTAAATCTATTCCTTAAGCATAAAATATACTGTGCACCCTTAACATGTGGTGCCTCAAAACACAAATACATTATACCTTTAAATAAATAGCATGTACAATAGCAGTGCTTTAAGGGTTACTAAATTCATGCAGGATTGTTTTTCTCTATATGAGAAGCAGCCATAGCAAATGCTAAGATATCGAATCTCTTCATGTGTATTAGTATCAGGCACCAGTTATTGACAAAATGTGTATCTTGACACATGCAATTTATATAAAACAAATTATAATTACAACACTCTGAAACTTTCCTCTCCAGAAACATTTACATCTGCCAATCTGTACATGAGTTGCAGGCCACTGAATTATATATTAAAAGCCTCTCCGAGCGAATGCAAAGATTTCGAAGTATTCAACTCAAAGCGCAGATGCAAACCAGTCTCTTAAGTGCATTTCCAAGTTGATGTATGAACAAAAAACAATGTTTTAACCGAATAGAATTCCACCATTATAAACAATTTCAACAAGTTCTGAAAATGTATGCTATTTTCTAAATTTTATTTGCTTTCTGAGATTACACTCAAGTTATGCTTGTTTTAGGAATACATAACAGATCTTTCTGGGAAGACAACAATTGAACGCTAAACCGGGACATACGAAGAAATGGAAAATGTTGGAAATATCCAGCAATGCAGAGTTTCCTGAAGGATTCAACCAAAAACCTGACCTTATTTCGTTCTCAATGCTACTCAACTTGCTCGATATTTCCAACATTTTCAATTTTTAGTTTAGATTTTCAAAATTCCCTTTTTTTTCTATCTGTCCCCTGAACCCATCTAAATTCCTCCGCATTTGAGAGTTTAGTATACACTGCCATAGAACTCCCATGCCGTTGTTCATGATAACTAGGATCACAAACGATCTTAAAATGGATGGATTATACCAATAGACAATTCATGTTAATCCATTGCTCGCAGTGCCGGATTTAGACTTGCTGAGGCCCTAAGCTATATAAAGCTTGGAGGCCCCTTGTTAAAAAGTTACACCAAAAGGTCTCACAAAGGTGCGTACCAAAACAGGACCTTGGGTCGCCACAAAAAAGTTGAAAACATAATTATGCCTTTTAATTATTTAATAGCAAGGTATTTAAAGTGAAAAATACAAATTATTTTCAAATGAATGCATTTACTGATTACATATTTATCATTTGGCTGGCTTGATCTCTCTCATAGATTTTGGTAATTTTTTGAGTTGTTCTTCAAGCTGGTGCTTTCTTTTTCTTTTCTGGTATCCGCTCTTAAATGTTCTCTTCATTGTAAACCTTCTAAAATTTTGTGAGGCCCCTGCAGACTGTGAGGCCCTAAGCTGTAGCTTGTTTAGCTTATGCCTAAATCCGGCACCGATTGCTCGGGTGTTTAACATGAACATATCTGAAGGCCAGGTAAAACTAATTGCTCTAAAAGTATATATATATATATATATAATTTGAGCTCACTAAGACATTTGTTGACGTTTTGTTTGGGACCTTGAACATAGAAATGCATCAACCAATTTCAGTTTGGGGCTGAGAGGCACCCAGCATCATAAGATTGTTTGGTAACTATAACCAAGCGTGACATCTATAATGTACTTCTAAATGTTTTACCAGCAATCTTCCATACGATTGTGAGTGAAATCAGCCAACAGTACAAACATTAGTATTAAGGGGAGATGGTAGAATATTTGTTTAGTTTCAGACATGGGTTCAAATCCCACCATGGCAACTGGTGGAATTTAAATTCAATTAATAAAATCTGGAATATAGAGCTAACAGTGATCATCGATTGTTGCAAGAACCCATCTGGTTCACTAATGTCCTTTAGGCAAAGAAATCTGCCATCCTTACCTAGTCTGGCCTACATATGACTCCAAATTCACAATAACATGGTTGCCCTCAGAAATAACCTAGCATGTTCATTTCGAGGGCAATTAGGGATGAGCAACAAATGCTGGCCTTGCCAGTGACACTTGCAGCCCATAAAAAATATTTAAGAAGTCTCTATAACTGTCAAGCTAATATTCACCCATAATGGAGCAATAGCCCTTTAAGATAACACAATATAATATAAAGATTGTTCGGAGTGTGATGATACTGTGCTACTCATATATATTTTATGCTTAAAGGGATTATTTTAAAGTTCAGTTTTTTTCTACCGGCAGTCGGTATGTCTGGGAGGAATACAGCTCAGATGCTGGGAAAGCAGAAGAATTTCTCATTTTAACCATGTAGTGTTTACTTAGGACAGGACTCACGGACTCTTGGTTACAAAAGAAAAGGTCCATTCGGGTCTTCAGATTAAAGGAATGGAAGGTGGGTTTAGAGATACAGGATCATAACATGGTTGATGGGAAGAGCTAGGTCTGTAGCAAGGATTTTGTACTGGTTTAATTTCAGATTAGAATTCACTTCTGGCTGGGGTTGTTTAAAGTCAGAAGTCTGCAAGCTGCTCTGAAAATCAAAACCTTTCTGAAAGCTTCAAGGCTGCTAACACCATTTATAGCAAGTATGCCTGGATTTGCTAACTGCATTTAAAATGGACATTTGAGTCTAAGAGGAATGTTGTCTATTTGGAACTGAAAGAGTGATAAGTGAGAAACTAAAGTTGTTTCCTTTCTTTTTTCACTATTGTTCAACTGTTAAAAGTTAATCTCTTCATTTTATCAGGGATATATTTAAACTATATTATGGATAAAGCTTGTTTTGATAAAAGATCACTAATTTGTCAACAGAATCAATCCTACAGTGAAATACACTTTCCTCAGGGGTCTAGAATGGCTTCTTAATGTGATTTGGGATTCAGGGCCCTATCAGAGTTTAGTTGTTATTCAGTGATGAAACTTTGCAGATTGCAATGTGCCTCTTGGCTTCAGCTGCAGTTAAGGGTGAAGATGAGAGTAATTTCTACCTCCACTGAAGTATTATTTTCATATATTATTGCCAATAAATGTTTTCTAGACATTGACGCTATGTAAAGTGTCAGAGGGCGGAGTACAGCTCAGTGTAGATGATAGCATAAAATTACAAAGGGATATTGATAGACTAGATGAATGGACAAAACTGTGGCAAATGAACTTCAATGTAAACAAGTGTGAGGTTATCCATTTCGGACCAAAAAAAGATAGCTCAGGGTACTCCCTCGATGGTATTAGGTTAAATGCAGTCAATGTCCAAAGAGACTCGAGGGTTCAGGTGCATAGGTCTTTAAAATGCCGTGAACAAATAGGACTGGAGTATAAGGACACAGAGGTTATGCTGCAAAAAGCACACTTGGAGTAGCATGAGCAGATCTGGGCACCACACCTTAGAAAGGATATAATGGTCTTGGAGGGAGAATAACGTAGGTTTACAAGAACGGTATCTGGACTTCAGGGGTTAAGTTATAGGGAAAGATTATACAAATTAGGCCTGTTTTCTCTTGAATCTAGAAGGCTGAGGGGTGATCTGATCAGAGTCTTCAAGTTAGTAACAGGAAAAGACAGGATAGAAAAAGATAAACTATTTCCGCTGGTTGGAGATTCTAGAACTACGGGGTATTGTCTAAAAAAATTGGGCTAGACCATTCAGGAGAGATGTTAGGATGCAGTTTTTAAAAAAGTTTATTTATTAGTGTCACAAGAAGATTTACATCAACACTGCAATGAAGTTACTGTGAAAATCCCCTAGTCACCACACTCCGGCGCCTGTTCAGGTACACTGAGGGAGAATTTAGCATGGCCACTGCACCTATCCAACACGTCTTTCAGACTGTGCGAGGAACTGGAGCACCTGGAGGAAACCCACGCAGACACAGGGAGAACGTGCAGACTCTGCACAGACAATGACCAAACCGGGAATCGAACCCAGGCCCCTGGTGCTGTGAGGCAGCAGTGCTAACCACCGTGCCACTGTGTCCCTACATATATCTGCACACAAAGGATGGGAACTCTCTTCCACAAACAGCAGTTAATGCTAGATCATATGCTCATTTAAAATCAGAGATAGATACATTTTTGCTAATCAAAGATATGGGCCAAAGATAGGTATATGGAGTTAGGCCACAGATTAGTCATGATCGCATTGAATGGAGGAACAGGCTCGAGGGGCTGAATGGTCTCCTCTTGGTCCTATAATTCTGCAGAATAATAAGTCCCATGAAACTACTTTAGCTTAAGGTAAGATATTGAGAAAGGAAGGCTAATTGGTAAGGGGGCTAAATAGGAACAAGAATGAGAAAGTCATTGAAGTTATGATAGTTACAGGGAAGGGAAGCTTTTATCAAGACAGAGAAAATGAAAAAATGCTTGGTCAAGAAGAAACATCGGATGTGTGCAATGGCCTGGTTTTAACTGTAGAAAGTACACATTCTATTCAATATTGCTGAATTGCCGAAGGTTTTCATCTTACACTCATCAAGACAAATGCAAGAATGCTAAATTTCAAACAATCACAACAATTTACCCTGCAGGAGAAAAGGGTGCTGATTGGTTGGCAAGTTGGCTCTGATTGGCTGACGTGTTGCCATGGAGAAAGCAATGGGAACTATAGGCTCCCCAAGCTCGTGGGTAATTTTTAAAAAAGGTGCAAGGCTTGAGCACATCCCTTTCTTTCAGAGAACAGGTCCCTGCATAAAAATTAATGTCACTTCCTGCAAGTGTAAGTGAGCCACATTACAAGCTTGACTAATTATCTTGAACTGGTCGTTAGTGTAGCTATTAGCACGCTCAGAATGGTTCAGTAAGTGCTACCCAATCATGGAGTCACATCTAACTGCAGACACTTTGTTTCAGTTTTGCAAGTGTGGGCTGCTTGAAAGTCGTCTCTATTGTGCCCATTACGAACAACCAAAGGAACATGCTCTTTGATTTGATCAGCCAAACAGTGGCTTTAAATGGTTATAATTGGTATAAATTGCTGGGAGCATTTGAAATTTGGTTTTGTCCTGATGATTAAAAGACTAAAAGCTTCGGCAACATGTCGCTCTTTCCAGCAAGATTCCATTCCGTTGTTTCCAGTTATTGTTGATGATTTAGTGATGTCAAATCACTTCAGAGTTGATTGCGCGAGAAGGAAAGGAGTAAGGAAAAGGAGAGGCAGTCTACACAATCCTTGGAGGAGGTGTTTATTTTTGGAGCTGTGGATTCTGTGTACAAAAGTTCAATCACAGTCTGGCACTAATTTCGTGAGCTTCCTCCAAAGTGCAAGTACTGATATCAAAATAATTACATCCATGGGCTAGAGTGGCAACATGGAATCGAATAACTATCCGTATAAACACAGAGGCTGCCACCAAGCAGAGGAATAATCTGAGTGCACACGCTAATATCGATTGACCATTTTTTGACAAGCCGACTAATAAAGCTGCAAAGTTTCACTTGACGAATGGTGTGGCCTTGAGGTGAAAAATACAATTATTTAAAATCACTAAAAATGACTTTGACGTTTTCAAAGCTTGACTGTTTACAGCCGAATACCGAGTCTGTACAAAAGCAACAACATTCAACCATGCTAATAAAACAGCCACGAACTAGTACTTCACAGGGTTACCTCAAAAGCTGGCCATTGCAATCTGTAACTAGCAGGTTATCACATGATCTGAACCTACATATAACACAACTAACTTCAATAAAATAAATAAATTCTGCTTCTCTAAGCCCTCTAATTCCATCCATAAACCATCTACGCTGGCAGTTTGGACAAACAACTCTTCCAATGTCTCTTTTAAGCAAACTTTATTTTTAAAAATGTCAAACCAGTCCATATTGTTAATTCTGAAAAGTGGTTGTGTTCCATTATGGGTTCTAAAAGTTCATCGGCACTCCTGAGAACCATAGCAAGAATTTGCTTACTGGAGTCTACTATTACTACAGCGTTAAGATTATACAATGCAGCAGGAGAACATGCTCTGCAGAGCGCTGGTAAATTTAGAAAGAGCACAGAAGTTAAATATAATTACTGTTCTTCTGAGCCTGTACCATATGAATCCATCAGCTCAATGAAAACAGCTGGTGGCACAGTGGGAACAATCAAATAACTAACTTGCTATCACGATTCATCAGGAAATAACTTTCTGCGTTGCAAGGATAAAAGCTTAGGAATGTCCAATGTATTGCATGTGATCCACCCTGCAGTCTGTTTCTCAGGTGGAACAGAGCAATCTAGAATCCATGTCATTCCCCACAATAACTTCTAATGTTACAAGTACCTAAGATGTGATCTTCTATTGATTTAGTTACAGGATTGATGACACCCAAGTCAAAGTTAAACAAAGGTACATGTTTCTGTACATTTTTAATAATTTTAGATAAAACTTCATGTATAATATCGAAAGGTACAAAGTCAGAGTCAAGCACCAATTTACTAAAAATCAACAGGATTGTAATGTAACCATGGTCGAACACAAGAAAGTTTCTCTGGAAGCCTTTCTCTCAAATCAAATGGAGCAGCAGATTGTTACGACAGTGGAAGTAAATAGCTGAGAGCTAATGTTAGGGGCTGGCAGTGACTAATTTGCATTTTTTTCAACGTTAAGGTGAAATAGGCTCCAAAAAGCCATCCAAATTATTGGGACATGCAGCAACCGGCAAAAATAACACCAAAGCGATTTTGCAAAACTGGTTCCAGGAGGCTTAGTCTAATGTGTTCCAGTTTGCTCAGCAAGAAATTAAGTTTCAAAGTACCAGTCTCTGGTATTTTACTTGTGGCTTACAAGTTCCGGCCCCATATGTGGAATGTACGAATAAAGAAACAGGAGTAAGCCATTCAGCCCTTCACATCTATTCTGGCATTCAATTAGATCATAACTGGTCTGTACCTTAGCCCTCTCAGCCCCTGCTTGCTCCATCCCTCCTGTTTCCCTGAGCTAATAGAAATCTATAATTCTCAGTCTTGAAGGTTGCACTTGAATCAGCATCCACTGCCTTTTGGGAGAGAGTTCCAGATGTCTACCAGCCCTTGCATGAAGAAATGCTTCATGATTGCACTCGAGAACAGCCGAGCTCTCACGTTCAGATTATGGCTGGAATTTTACTGACACTTCCACCCCAAAACCGCAGAATGGCATTCTCTGTTGGCCTCGGGTGGGATCTTATGAGCCTCGGGTGGGCGAGGCGGTAAAATTCCAGTATATGTCCCAGCTTCTGGATTCCGCCACTGGAAGAAACACTTTTATCAACTCCATGTTCCCTTTATTATTTAAATGCCTCTTATCACCCTAAATCTCTGCATTCGAGGGACTACAACTTGACTTAAGTAACCTGTCTCTTCATAATTTAACATTTTTAGTCCAAGTATCTTTCTGCTGGATCTGTGCTGTAACCATTCCAAAGGGTCTTCAAAATCACCTGAAGCTGATTTTCAAAGTGAAAAAGTACTCAAAAATGTTCAAAGATGGTATGGTGGTGTTGAAAAATGTATCTGCACTCCCTGGTTTCCCTCATAGCAAAACTGAATCAATCATTAACCCTGAAATAAAGTACCGCTCTTAAAAATATCCATCCTTCCATCAGGCAGCCTTTTTACTCTCCCTGAGAACATGCAAGTGTAAACTTCTTTTAACTTGCTGGTTCCTTTCCACCTCTTCTTTGCAGCGCCTGGCTTTTGAAAGGCTGGAGGCACAACAGCGCAGACAGCTTTCATTAGAATAAGTAACAGGTCACAAACATAGGAGGTGCAAGTCCCCCTTGGGGTTCACAAGTTTACCAGAGAGTAATTGAGCCATGCAGAACAGGAAGGAGCCAGATTAGAATTCCACCCAAGTTGAGATAGGTGAGAGCCTTCTTTGAGGTATTGTAATGAGTTTCACTGTTCCAGGATTGGGGTGGGAAAGAAATTGGTCAGGTTTCCCACTGCTGATTTTTATCCAGCAGCCTTGCTGGATAAGAGTGTACGGGGCCATTGGGAATGGCGGGGAGATTAGCTCTCCGTGGAGAGTCTATCACCACAGACTGTTAAGGGAAGGTGTGTAAAAGTGCTGCCAAATAAAGGCAGTAGATGCTTCCTCAAGATTCATGTTAGCTCATGTGAGGTAAGTACACAAAGGAGAATAGAAGGAGATAGAATGAGTAGACAAAGCAAGGTGGTAAAATATTCTTTTAGAGCATAGAAAGTTCCACAGACGAGTGGAACTGAATTGTCTGTTTATATGCTATAAGTTTTACGTAAAATATCCCAGTTTGGTGAAGTGCAGGAAAACACCAGTAAAAAATCTAGGTCATCACATACCAGGGATGCAGCAATGATGTTGCAGGTCAGAGAGATAAAAGTTTTGAACTTTATATTATTTCACTTCTTTACTTTCCCTTTATTTCGACAAGGCCAAAAGTGTGAGAGGAGGACTGGCTCCTGAGTTGCTGTCAGTGTCATCCCTGGGTTGCTTAGGATGATCTTCCCCTACTCAATAGCTATGGAAATGAAGCTGGTCTGGATGAATCCATATAGTACCTGGATCCAATGTAACTGCTGAGAGACAGTACTTCAATCAGCATCCTTTAGCTCAGAAGGCAGATAGCAAAGATAAGAAAGTAAAGCATAAGAGAGATACCAGCGAACTTTAAAGGGAAGAGAGTTTGTATAAAAGGGAATGACAAAGTCAAAAGATAAGCCACAGGATGCTAAAAGCTTTGGTAGATCTGCTAGAAATTGATGAATTTTTATACTTAGACCACCATCAATATTTTTGAAATGTGTCATCTATGTCATTTGGATTATAGGAGGCTTCAGTGCGAGTTCACAGTGCTTAATGCCCGTGTGAAAATAAAGAATCAGCAACTTCAAATGTTCAAAATGCTTCAAATCAACTGATTGACATTAAGAGCTCTGATTTTTAAAAATAGAAAAGAACAGCTGACTGAAGAAAAGGAAAAGGTAGTCGGCAACAAGCCTTCAATTGTAGAGAAACAGGTTGAGATGATTAAAGCAAATTACTGCGGATGCTGGAATCTGAAACAAAAACAGAAATGCTGGAAAATCTCAGCAGGCCTGACAGCATCTGTGGAAGGAGAACAGAGCTAATGTTTCTGGATGACCCTTCATCAGAGGTGGAGATGATTATTTGAATGGGTGAAAGCTGCTGGGATGCAAACTAAAGACTTTGCTCTATGAAACAAATATGGCTGTTGGTATTTTTCAACAAGGTAGTCATGTTGAGAAGGAGGTCTTGTGGTGCTGTCAGGCCTGCTGAGATTTTCCAGCATTTCTGTTTTTGTTTCAGATTCCAGCATCCGCAGTAATTTGCTTTAATCATCCCAACCTATTTCTCTACAATTGAAGGCTTGTTGCCGACTACCTTTTCCTTTTCTTCAGTCAGCCGTTCTTTTCTATTTTTAAAAATCAGAGCTCTTAATGTCATTCAGTTGATTTGAAGCATTTTGAACATTTGAAGTTGCTGATTCTTTATTTTCACATGGGCATTAAGCACTGTGAACTCGCACTGAAGCCTCCTATAATCCAAATGACATAGATGACACATTTCAAAAATATTGATGGTGGTCTAAGTATAAAAATTCATCAATTTCTGGCAGATCTACCAAAGCTTTTAGCATCCTGTGGCTTATCTTTTGACTTTGTCATTCCCTACCTCTAATCCAGATGTTCCGGGTTCAAGTCTATTTTCAAGGGGTTCTGGGAAGATTAACGTTTAACTGTAGGAAATGGGATAAATACAATTAAAGTGGCTTGGAGTCTATTACACTTAAAAGAGTTAGGGCCACATTGATCTATGGGGTTAACAGCAAGTAAAGTAAGATCCTAAAATGGCAGGTAGGCTTACTTAGGTGGAGAGTTGGAGATGCAATGTCTACACTGCTTGCAAAGAAGTGTGGTCCAGAGAGATATTTGTTTTGGAAGTTAGAGCTAAATGAATGTAATAGCATTCAGTGAACCCTGAAAAGCTATGTCATAATGGAGATGGGTGAGCCTAAGAAGGTACACTGGTTTCAATTTATCTGAGTATTTTGCAGCAGAGGATGAGGCTAGACACCGAAAAGATCCTACTGTTAGTAGGCTTCAGGCAGTTAGGGCTCAGATAAACCCCTGGAGCCATTTGGTGCAACTGAGAGTTTCAGTTTGGATCTTGTGTGGTTTGCAGCTCATGGAGGGAACCAGAGAACTGTTCGGTGCAGTTTATGCTCAGGAGAAATCCTGGGAGCTGAGAAGGCAGCTCGTTCTGTGCTAGAGAAGGTTTGGGCTCAGAGAAATACAAGGGCAGTACCAGTTTTATGAAGCTTCTAGCTTGGGAAAGAGCTAGAATTGTGCTGATAATTAGAGGCAGGAGTGCAGATGTGAATTCCAGAGAAAGCATTGGGAGTTGAGCTGAAGAGGTGAAATTCCTCATGAGGGAGAGAGAGATTTAACGAGATTTTGAGACTCTCAGTGGTCATTGACATCTAGTTGGGTTGCTGAGAAATCCGTGGGATCATTCTTGGTCGCATTTGCCATTTAATATGCTGTGAGGTGCGTTCGACCACAGTTTGTCTATTAATATTAGAGAGGCAGTGCTGGGTAGACTAATGGGACTGAAGGTGGACAAGTCCCCGGGTCCGGATGGAATGCATCCCAGGGTATTGAAAGAAATGTCAGAGGTAATAGTGGATGCGTTAGTGATTATTTATCAAAACTCGTTGCATTCTGGGGTAGTGCCGGTTGATTGGAAAACGGCTAATGTTACGCCGCTGTTTAAAAAAGGAAGGAGACAAAAGGCGGGTAACTATAGGCCGGTCAGCTTAACGTCTGTAGTAGGGAAAATGCTGGAATCCATTATTAAAGAGGAGATAGCAGGGCATCTGGATAGAAATGGTTCGATCAATCAGACGCAGCATGGATTCATGAGGGGAAAGTCGTGCTTGACGAACATGTTGGATTTTTATGAAGATGTGACTAGGGCGGTTGATGGAGGAGAACCGGTGGATGCGGTGTTTTTGGATTTCCAAAAGGCGTTTGAGAAGGTGCCCCATAAAAGGCTGCTGAAGAAGATTAGGGCACACGGAGTTGGGGGTAGTGTGTTAAAGTGGATTGGGGACTGGCTATCCGACAGGAAGCAAAGAGTCGGAATAAATGGGTGTTTTTCCGGTTGGAGGAAGGTAACTAGTGGCGTGCCGCAGGGATCGGTACTCAGGCCGCAACTGTTTACCATTTATATAGATGATCTGGAGGAGGGGACGGAGTGTAGGGTAACGAAGTTTGCAGACGACACAAAGATAAGTGGAAAAGTGAATCGTGTGGAGGACAGAGAAGATCTGCAGAGAGATTTGGACAGGCTGAGTGAGTGGGCGAGGATATGGCAAATGGAGTATAACGTTGATAAATGCGAGGTTATACACTTTGGAGGAAATAATAACAAATGGGATTACTATCTCAATGGAAACAAATTAAAACATGCTACCGTGCAAAGGGACCTGGGGGTCCTTGTGCATGAGACGCAAAAGCCCAGTCTGCAGGTACAACAGGTGATCAAGAAGGCAAATGGGATGTTGGCCTATATCGCGAGGGGGATAGAATATAAAAGCAGGGATGTCTTGATGCACCTGTACAGGGCATTGGTGAGGCCGCAGCTGGAATACTGTGTGCAGTATTGGTCCCCTTATATGAGGAAGGATATATTGGCATTGAAGGGAGTGCAGAGAAGGTTCACCAGGTTGATACCGGAGATGAGGGGTTTGGATTATGAGGAGAGGCTGAGGAGATTGGGTTTGTACTCGGTGGAGTTTAGAAGGATGAGGGGGGATCTTATGGAGACTTATAAGATAATGCGGGGGCTGGATAGGGTGGAGGCGGAGAGATTCTTTCCACTTAGTAAGGAAGTTAAAACTAGAGGACACAGCCTCAAAATAAAGGGGGGTCGGTTTAAGACAGAGTTGAGGAGGAACTTCTTCTCCCAGAGGGTGGTGAATCTCTGGAATTCTCTGCCCACTGAGGTGGTGGAGGCTACCTCGCTGAATATGTTTAAAGCGCGGATGGATGGATTCCTGATCGGTAAGGGAATTAAGGGTTATGGGGATCAGGCGGGTAAGTGGTACTGATCCACGTCAGATCAACCATGATCTTATTGAATGGCGGGGCAGGCTCGAGGGGCTAGATGGCCTACTCCTGCTCCTATTTCTTATGTTCTTAATACATATTTACCTCATTTTAATTCTTAATGTTAAAGAATAAGATCGATTGTAGATTGTTTTACATTTTTGAAATTACATAATAAAGTTTATTTCTGTTTGTTTAAAATTCTAGAATCTTGTGTATTTATTCTTCTAGTGGGTAACTGATAGTTCAAACTTTGTCTACTAAACAAAAAGTTATTGACCCCAAACCGGACCGTAACAAGTCCCTCTCAGGACGTGTTACCTGAAAGTGAGTCACATTAGGACATAAACCAAAATCTTCTAGTTACGGAAGGAAACAAGCTGACTATGCTATGTGATCAAAGGGTCAGTAATCTGATGGGCAGTTTCACCTCAATGGAAACCTGTCTTTTAAGAGAGTTATCCATGCGGGTGTCATTAATGTGTACCAGGGATACAAGAAATACGATGGCAATTCAAGAATTTAATGAAATAATGAAGTAATGTTTAACGTAGAATGGATGGCCTGTAATACTTGTATCAACGGTAAACGCATCTCAGAATATTGGGCTCTGCGGAGAAAGGAGCAACCAATTTAAATTCTTGTACGTGCAGAGGCAGACTAACAGTGTGATTAAACCGCCTCTCCCTGAATAGATCAAAGGAGTAAAATTAGCAGTAAGCAGACTGCTTATGCAACAGAATAACTTTGTGTAGGTAAAACTGTAGCAGAGAGGAAAGCAAACTGAAAGCTGAGCATCTTGCCTTGCTGTGCCACAGGGAAATGAGCAGCACTGCTGTGACAGAGCCATCAGAACATTGAGCCTCAAGGTTAATTACAATCCCACAGGAGGGCATTGCTGCACAGCAGTACTTGATGCTTCAGAGAAAGCAAGTAAAACCATAGCACACCTGCCAAATGGCCTTGCTGATGGAATGACATCATGTGATAATATTTCTTGAAAATACAAAAGGTGCACAACTCCCACAGCATTCGAAAGTGCGCTAGGCTAAAGCAGTGGGAGCCTGCACTTACATGTCATTCTTCAACCAGTTTTAACATTGAAAGGTCAGAAACATTATTATTTATCATAATTTATAAACATTTATAATTTTAATAAATATTGCACATATATTCAATGTAAAAAATTAAATATAACAGGATCACTAAAGGAAGTATAATTCTTTAACCTCAAAAATGTTCAAGAAACACACATTGAAGATGTTCAAAATTATGATGTTGTAATATTATGAATAGGGTCGCACAATATCAGGGTCTAAAAAGACCAACATAGTCTGAAGTCAGAAATATCTGCACACTTGCCCAAATGACCACCCTTGGTTAAAGTTGAAGGGATCCAATGAAAACCTTGTGACAACAGCATCACAGAATGAAGAGGATTCTTGATTGTTGAGTCAATGAGGATCACATACTTTTATAACATGTGCCACATCAATTAGCCCCATTCCATGAAGAAAATACATTGAACATATGAATTAGGAGCAGGAGGCCACTTGGCCCCTTGAGCCTAATTCGCCATTCAATAAAATCATGATTGTAACTTCGACCCCGCCTTCCTGCCTAGCCCCAATAGCCTTTCCATACCTTTTTAATCAAGAATCTATCTGGCTCTGCCTTACAAATATTCAATGACTGCTTCAACTCCCTTTTGAGGAAGAGAGTTCCAGAGACTCACAACCTTCAGAGAAGAAAATTCCCCTCATCTGTCTTAAATGAGGGACCCCTTATTTTTAAACAGTTGCCCCTAAATTTAGATTCTCTGACAAGAGGAAATATCCTCAATACACGCAGCCTGTCAATACTAATCAGGATCTTAAAGGTTTTGATCAAGTCACCTCTAAACTCTAGTGGACACAAACCTAACCTCCCCCAACCTTTCCTCATAAGACAACCTGCCCATTCCTGCTTCTAACATATTTACGTATTTCCTTAAGTAAGGAGACCAAAACTGTGCACAATACTCCAGATGTGGTCTCACTAATGCCCTGTACAACTGAGTAATAACCTCCCTACTTTTGTTACCCATTCCCCTCACAATAAGTGATAACATTCTATTAGCTTTCCTAATTCCTTGCTGTACCTACATACTAGCCTCTTGTTATTCATGCACAAGAACAACCAGATCACTTTCCACCTCAGAACTCTGCAATCTCTCACCATTTAGATAAGAAGCTTATTTTTATTCTTCCAGCCAAAATGGAGAATTTCACATTTGCCTACATTATACTCCACTTGCCAGATTTTTGCACGCTCGCTTAACTATGTCCCTTTGTAGCCCCCTTATGTCCTCTTCACAATCTGCTTTCCGAACTGTCTTTGCATCATCAGCAAATTTAGCAACCATACGTTCGGTCCCTTCATCCAAAGTTAGGTGAATTAGCCTTGCTAAACTGCTCCTTGGTATCCAAAGATGTGTAGGTTAGGTGGATTAGCCATGGTAAAATGCAGAGTTACAGGGATAAGGTAGAGGGGAGGGCCTGACCGGAATGCTTTTTCAGAGTCAGAGCAGACTCGATGGATCGAATGGCCTCTTCTGCACTGTAGGAATTCTATGGTTATATGGTTCTAAGTCATTTATATAAATTGTAAAAAGTTGATGCCCCAGCACTCATCCCTGTGGCACACCACTCATTAATCCTGCCAACCAGAATAAGACCCATTTATGACAACTCTGTTTCTTGTTAGCTAGCCAATCTTCAATCACTGGCAATATGTTAACCGCTATACCATGAGCTTTCACTTTATGCAATAACCTTTGATGTGGCACCTTATCATATGTCTTCTGGAAATTAAGTATAGTACACCCACAGGTTCTCCTTTATCCACATACGTGACTCCTTCAGAGAACTCTAATTGTTTAAACATGATTTCTCTTTCACAAAGCCATGCTGACTCTGCCCAAAGGCCTTGAATTTTCCCAACTGCCCTGCCATAATATCTTAAATAATGGCTTAGCTGGCCTCTAGTTTCCTGCTTTCTGTCTCCCTCTCTTTTTGAATAAAGGAGTTACATTTTCTATCTTCCAATCTAATGGGACCTTCCTCAAATCTAAGGAATTTTGGAGAATTAAAACCAAATATTTCAACTATCTCATTCGCTATTTCTTTCAAGACCTTAGGGTCAAGTGCATCCAGCCACGGGATTTGTCAGACCCAACAACTTGCTCAATATCACTTCTCTGGTGATTGTAATTTTCCTGAGTTCATCTCTCACTTCCATTCCTGATTGATAGCTATCCTCTCTAGTGAAGACAGATGCAAAATACCTTTTCAATTCATTTGCCATAGCCCTACTTTCCATTACCAAATCCCCAGACACACTTTCTATTGGACCAGTGCTCACTTTGTTAACTCTTTCCTTATTTGACTATCTATTGAAACTCGTACTGTTGTTTCATATTATTGGTCAGCTTTCTTGTACACTCTAATGTTTCCCTCCTTATCATTCTTCGTGTCATTCTTTGATGTTCTTTATATTCTTTCCAATCATTTGACCCGCCATTCACCTTTGTGCAAATTTCTGCTTTGTCTTCAAGTTTAATACTGTCTTTAACTTCTTTTTAGCTTACCACAGAAAATGGGCCCTCCCTTTGGAATCTTTCATTCTCACTGGAATGTGTCATATTTGCCAGTTCGCTTTAGCAAGCTTTGCTTTCATGCCCTCATTATCACCTTTACTTAAATTTAAAATACTAGTTTTGGACACATTCTTGTCTCCCTCAGATTGGATGTAAAATTAAATTATATTATGACTGCGAGTATCTAGAGGTGCCTTCACAACGAGGTTATCAATTAATCCTATCTCATTACATGATGCCATATAATCTAATATAGCCTATCCTCTGGTTGGCTCCAGAATGTGTTGTTCTAAGAAACTATCCCCAAAACAATGAACTACCTTTGCCCATACATAGGTTAAAATTCCCCATGATTATTGCAATAGCTTTCTGATAAGCTCCCACTGTCTTTTCTTTTATACTCTGTCCTACTGTGTAGTTGTAACTAGGGGGCCTGTACGCACTCCCGCAAGTGATTTCTTGCTTTCATAATTTCTCATCTCAATCAGAACTGTTTTTACAAACTGGTTTCCTGAATTTAGGTCATCCCTCTCTCATGTACTAACACCATTATTAATTAACAGAGCCACCCCTCCACCCTTTCTTAACTTCCTGTCCTTCCTAAACATCACATACCCCTCAACATCCAGGTCCCATATTCAGGAAGAACTCAACTGGAAAAGTCATATATTTGCCTGAGTTTTTCTTGAACTTTTGCAGGTTTTGTTTCCTTACTGACTAAAGCAGCAACAATGAAAGGAAGCACTCACCAAGGAAGGAAATCAGCAATTGATGTTCAATGCTTTGTTTAGAATTGTGAGCATAGTTTAGCTAATTGAAAACCTAATTTCAAGATATTTTGTTAGTAAGATTTTACAATTAAGGAGTTTTCCTAGCTTTGGAATTTAGCCCAAACTTCTGTCTGTGTACAGGAAACTTTGTCAGGAAGACCGCAGTCTGCAACATTGCAATGTAAGGAATTTCACAACAAAGAAACCTAAATAAAAGGAACAAAATAAAGGGAACTGACTTGAAAATGACAGAGTGCAGTCACTTTGGGGTTAAATTAATTAATTAAAAGTGACATCATTAGGCCATGATGTCACTTTTCAAATAAGATCCATTAGAAATCTCAACAGAACACAATTTTTATGGGTCAACTATTTATATAATTATTCACAGCTCCAGCTGCAGATATGGACATGTACTTAGAACACATGAGCAGTTGGACCTGAAAAAAATGCATGTAGATAAAATTGAAAGATATTTGAAGAACTGAAGCTTATAATAGTAGTAAAGGAAAATTCCTACAGCCTTTGCAAAAGCTCAAACGTTACCACAACGTGTTGGCAGCCTTTGACAAGGTTAAGGGGGAATATTGCTAAGAAGTGACAGATCTACACGCAGGTGACAGACACAGTCAGCAGCCACAACCTCCCACCCGCTCTCTGTTTGATGGCTGCCACAGCAGACATGAAGTTGCATGAGATGGTTGTGAAGAAGGTAGCCTTGTTTACCAGTCGACCGCAGCGTACCTATGCACCACATACCTAGTAAGATGTGGAGGCAAGTTGAAAGCTCTGGGCTGTGCCAGTTCTACGCTGCCCTTAGTTGTAGGATAGCGCAGCCCAGCATCTGGGATTTTCGCTGACCCTCAGTCTGTGGAATCATTTGCCAAGATCATTTCCAGGTTGGCCTGACATACTTTATAACTGTGGCTGGTGGCATCTCGCCTAATGCGTTCAGTCAGGCAATGCTGGCAGATGTCACCCTGACATGCCTTCTTTTGTCCAGTACCATTGAAAATGACATGGTTGTTAAGCTTTTGAAAAACTATGCTGATTTATAGGTAGACAGGACAGGCTGTCACTGATTGTCACTGTGTCATTCAACCTGTTGCCACAACCATTCTTGGATGAATTGGTATTTTTTTAATGGTTAAATCATTCTACGAGAGTTGGAGCCTCTGCACACACTTGTCTTCTGTTAAATCAAGGTATGTGCACCTTTACCTATAGATATAGGTATGAGCCTTCTGGTGCATAGATACCCTTTCGCAAAGCAGTGCCGCCTTTCCTTAATTCATCCATTTGTACAATTGGCTGTTAATTTTGTCCCAGAATATAATTTCTAAATGCATTCCCAACCCGAGGCTAAACTGACTGGACTTAATATTCGACCCTTGTTTTGACCAAGGGTGTAACATTTCTTCAATCTTCTGGCATCACCATGTACCTCTGTTTTTCCACCCCTAACTTCCCTCAATATCCTTGGATGCATCTCATCTGGTCCTGGTGACTTAACAACTTTAAAATCTAACCAGCCTTTCTAAAACGTCCTCATTATAAATTGAAAGCCTACCCTGTGTTTTAACTGCCTTTTCTTTCACTATGTCTTCAGCAACATTTTTTTTTTATTGGTAAAGGCAAATGGCTCAATTACAGTTTTGCCTGCGAATCTTTAGCTCCAATTTGCCCCAATGCATGGGGTTGTGGGGTTAGGGCCGGGGGGGGGGGGGGGGAGTTTGTGGTCAGTGCAGACTTGATGGGCCAAATGGCCTCTTTCTGCACTGTAGGATTCTATGAAATAACATGTAAAGGGGGACTGAGGAAGAAGCTACTTTTAAGTTTAGTATTTAGCTGTGAATTTGGCACGAGAAATACTTAATGTCCCAAAAATAGATAAACAGAAGTTTGAGTATTCATTGAATTTTCAGAAAACAATGACATTTGTGGAGCTTTTAAAGCAGATTAAGGTTGATGGAATCAATGGCAATTTACCACAGATAAAATGAAAGCTGGATTGGCAAATAGTGCAAAATGGTGATAAATGAAATGGCTTGAACTGAAGGTCAGCAATGAGTAAGGCTCCACAAAATGCATTCAAGTAACTGGTGGTAGGGACAATGACAGCGTTTAAAGCAGTTAAAATAAACCAAGATGTCCTGAGGAACAGCATATATTCCCAGTGGAAACTCTGATGGTAATTCACCTTTGAACAGGAATCAGGTGAATGAACCTTACTTTACAACTGTCCAATTGCCAAGTCGAAAAAGGGAAATGATCTGGGGTTTGTATATTGCTGTTCAATTTGAATTTTTAATTGATGTGAAGTTATATTGATCAAGACTGATCTAGACCTGGAAGGACCCTTCAAAGAGATCTGTATCAAGAAAGTCCATTTTTAAAATTCCATCTAAATTCGGACAGAACAAATCAGTGAAACAGCAACACCTAACAGGGACTGCATATTTGTAACTGAAGTTTATTTTTTTTCCCCTTGACTTCCTCTGGACCTAGGATTGACATTATTACAGAAAGCCCTCGGTTTGATTGGGCTGTGAGCGAAACATTAATCATAAAGCCTTCTATTTGTAAGCTTTCTCTTTAGAGCACTGCTGGAAACAACATTTGTGCAGACTTGTTTTTTGCGAATAAATAAAGGTGTAACACAGTGGAAAAACAACCTGTGCATCAATCACTCAGGTTAATTAGTCTCCTAAACTTGCCACATGAGAAGGTGGTAAATATGACCAACTTCCACACCTTTATAAACCTAATTTAAGAAACTGCTTTCATTATTCGCAAATACAGCCCATGATGATTCCCAAACTCTGACAACTTAATGTCAAAAAAGTAAAGCCAGCCTTGGGAAGAAGTCAGGACTCAGACACATTGAAGTAAATATGAGCTGCTGCTCAGCAGCCAGCCACATACCTGACTATGTGGAGGAGCAAATGAGAGTGAAGTCAGTACAGAGTTACTAGAAGGAGTGGTAGTTCTCCCAGATCAGTAACTTATGTATTGCTCACCCTCCAAGCTGAAACTAGTGCTATTTGAATAACGTCAAGAGCTTCATGTCAATTATTGCCACAGACTCAAAGAAAGAATCCGATTGTTCTATGACAGATTCGCAACTTATAATGCAGCCAGATTTATGAGGTTCCACTAAAGAATTGGCAGCTTGTGATTTTGTATGTGTAAACTTGCATCTTTTAGGTATCTGGCTCCCAAGCAATTTTCAAGTAATTGTCCTATTAGAAGTTAAGATCGTTCCTTATTATTTTTTCCATTGCACTAATGGTATTAAGCTCACCAAATATGGCAAGCCAGGATAATGCCAATTACATTATTGCAGAGCTTTTAAATGTACTATTTAAATGCCAATACTTCTTATGGAATTCTTTTTCAGTGCAATTTGTTTCTGGGATAACTAGCCAAATGCACATTGTTCTCGTGCAACTGTTACTTGCTCTGCCACGGGAGGCCATCCCATTTTAGCTTAATCCTGTTTTCACCCTATATCCACACACAATAGGACACTTGCAGTATGGATCACTGGTGGCACAGTGGTTAGCACTGCTGCCTCGTAGCGTCAGGGGCCTGGGTTCAAATCCAGCCTTGGGTGACTGTCTGTGTAGAGTTTGCACATTCTCCCCGTGTCTGCATGGGTTTCCTCCGGGTGCTCCGGTTTCCTTCCACAGTCCAAAGATGTGCAGGTTAGGTGGATTGGCCATGCGAAATTGCCCAAGTGTCCCAAGATGTACAGGTTAAGGGGATTAGTGTAGTAAATGCGTGGAGTTACTGGGATAAGGCGGGATGTGGGCCTGGATAAGATACTCTGTCGAAGAGTCGGTCAGACTCGATGGGCCAAATAGCTGCCTTCTGCAGTATCGTAATTCTATTCTATAATTGGAGTAGCAAACCTCCCAGCTTTTCCCACCCGAAACAAGGGATGCTGAAACGAAATGTAATGCCTGGCTGAGACTATTTATTTGTACAAACCCAGAAGAGAACTAGGGACCTGAAGATGAATAGATGGCTGAAAGATTGATGAGAGAACAAGACCAGCACCAGTAGTGGGACTAGAGAAACTGTATCGTAGAGACGAGCCTGAACTGAGCTGACACTAGTATTCTAGCAGCTCCTTAGTATTTTCTCCCATACATTTGCAGTATACATACAGCTGTCGCCAGAACCATAGGACTAAACCTAGTAAGTGGGAATTGAGGAGTTGGTGGGGAGGGATGTATGAGTGTTGCTGTTGCGGAGCAATATGTTGAAAATAACAAGTCTGAAACTAAAAGAAACCAGAGGTGAGAGTAGAAGTCTGACCATGGGAAGTTTCAAGGGTAACATAAATAGTCAAAGAATAAATCCACTTATAAAAAAGTATAAAAGCAAATATAAAAGTAACATTAAAAACAAGGTCAAATATACAATGATTGAAGAAAAATTAAGCTGTCTACAACAACATAGTAAAAAGTCTCACAACACCAGGTTAAAGTCCAACAGGTTTATTTGGTGCTACCAAATAAACCTGTTGGACTTTAACCTGGTGTTGTGAGACTTCTTACTGTATTTACCCCAGTCCAACGCCAGTATCTCCACATCATGGCTACAACAACATACACAGCATTCAAAGTAAAACAGGAAACAATAATCCATAGCAAAGAAGCAGATATGGTAGGAATAACTGAAATATGACTGCACAGTAACTTCATTGCACTGTTAATGTAAGCCTACTTGTGACACTCATAAATAAATAAACTTTAAACATCAAAAGTACTGGCACCTAAATATTGCAGCTAATAGCATAATCATAAAAAGCAAGGGGGTTACAATTGAAGTAGTTGTACTGGTTAGAGGTAACAAAATAGCAACTGAGAAAAAAGGACATAATTAACAGAAGGTTAGAAATAGAATCCCTATGGATTGAAATAAAATGTACGGGATTGATCACATTTATACTGGCAATCATACAGGCCACCAAATAATCAAAATGAGAAAGAGGAAGAAATTTGTGAAAATTATGTGAAATGAGTAAAATACATAGGATAATAATCACTAGAGATCTTACCTATCCCCAAATAAACTGAGAAGAGGAGGACGCAAAACGTGCACAGGGATTGGAATATAGATATTACAACATGTGCAGGACTCCTTTCTTACTTAGTTAAGGGAAGCAAGCATAGGGGAGCATCTACACAATAGAGATCATAACATAAGGTACAAGAAGTCCAAAGAACTAAATTAGATAAAAGCTGCTTTTAAGGGGATGAGAATGCAACTAACAAAATAAACTCAAAATATTTACTGACAAAGAAATGGAACAGAAATGGGAAACATTTGAAATGATGATCAGTCGAGTTTGAGAGAAATATATCCCACTAAAAAGTAAAACAGCAAGCAAGTTTTGGTACACCCTGGCTGATTAATGAAACTAAAGAAAACAAGTGCACCAAGTAAAGCGATAAAAAAAGGGGAGGATGACAAAAAGACGGAAAGAGTTCGGAGAAATGAAAAAAAAGGCAAAGAGAAATTACACTATTGAATTATCAAGGAAGATAAAATGAAATATTATTCCTTAGACACAAATAACAAAGGACAAGCTGAGTAACTAGAAACTGAAAATACAATAAAATCATCAACTTGGATTTCAAAATGGAAACTCTTGATTAAACTTATTAAATTCTTTGAAGAAGTTACAGCTGGACAAGGGGTAGGCAAGAGTAATGTGGTATATGTAATACATTTAGATTTCCAAACAGCTCGTTCGTATGGTACCACATATTAGATTCATGACTAAGATGAGAACAGGTGGAGTCAAGGGACAAGTAACAGAATGAATAGAATGCTGGCTAGAAAAGAAAAAAAGTGAGTAGGGTTAAAGCTAATTAGTCAGACTGGCAAAATATGGAAAGTGGCATTCCACAAGGAGTGGTACTGGGATAACCATTATTTTGCGTGAATGATTTGGACCTGGGACTGAGAATTACAATTTCAAAATTTGCAAAGCACCCTAAAATGGTCTTTGGGGGTGCGGTTTGTGGATCATTTTCTCTTATGACAGTTGGCATGGAAAAAGCTACATTTGAATGGCCTTCATGTTGAGTCATAAAAGAAGAAGCCACTTCACTGCATGTTGGATCAGATATTTTTCCTGAACTGCTCTTATAAACATATGCATGATTTTAGGCAGAGTGAACTAAAAGACAACAAGTCAATAACATCAGCCGATAGCTGGGGACACCCCCACCTGAAGGTTCCCCTCCAAGTCACTCACCACGCTGACTTGGAAAGATATTGTCGTTCCTTCACTGGCGCTGGGTCAAAATCCTGGAATTCCCTCCCTAACAACACTGTGGATGTACCTACACCTCAGGAACTGCAGCGGTTCAAAAAGGCAGCTCACCACCACCCTCTCGAAGGCAATTAGAATGGGCAATAAATGCTGGCCTGACCAGCGATGCCTGCATCCCGTGAATGAATTTTTAAAAAGTGACTTTAATGTCACTGGTGCAGTGTTTATAGCCAACAGTTAGGTAACAATTAAATATTCAGAAACTTCATCAAGTTAAACCTGAAATCTGCTCCCTGAAATTAATAATTAAAAGCCAAAGGAAAACTAAATACTTGTCTAAATGAAATGCCTCCTTCTCCTTATGTTCCTTATACAAATAACAGAAGAGGAAGACGTTAAGATCATCAACATGCTGTTACACATTAATCCTATAAGGAGAATGCCTGCTCTTACATCCCTTTGCGCGATTTACTTTTTATCCCACTTGATTGTACCTATAATATTATAGAACTGTTTATATTTCTGCAAAGAAACTCTGATTGACAAGAAACTCTGATGCCTGAACATGCATGTATTTGCAAGACACTTAAATGTGCAGCGGGTCCAAAGTATTTGCAGTGAAATGATTTTCATAGGTTGGGCCATGAAAATTAAAAATATGAACAGTTCTACAGTACAAGGAATATAGGCAATAAAGAAAAGCAGGAACGTTTGACTAAAACAGTTCAAAATGTTTCTGCATTGATTTTATTTTCAAAGTGAAGCGTATCAGTTCAGGAGAATGGAACATTTCTAGGGCTTGTTGGCTTGATGTACAGCAAAGCTACCTCACTACTGCCTCAAGAGTCATTTCATTTCTCATTTTCCAATCGTCTCTCTACTATTTTTTTCCCTGAATTGTAGACAGTATATGTGCCATGGTTATAACTCTTTAAATGATTTTCCGAGATGTTCCTTAAATCCACAAAAGCAGTGGGATTTTCATGCCATCATTTAGGGCTGGCTTTGAACTAAGATTGAAGGGAAAGAAAAGACAGTGGACTATCCCCCTCATGACACACAGTATCCTGTCCGTACAACTGAAGTTATGCAAACGTGTATATTGTATAAAATGTTACTTAACAATCATCACAAGTTTCTTTGGCACTAAATAGTGGATAATATTTTCTTAGTTTCAAAAATAGTACAAATTCATGTCATTTATTTTGCCAACCCCAACAGTGTACAAAATCAAATTAACATTTTTGTTTAAATCCCCCTTTTGTTTTCCTTTATCTTCTATTACATACAAAGCTGAAGTTTGTGATCAATACTTACTGTCTATATTTCAAGTCAATGGTAATAAAATCAATCTGATCACTGCGTTTTCCAATCAGAGGATGGTGAATACACATATTAACTTGTACTCCAGGGTTACAAACTGCTGTACAGGTGAAAATAAGCCAGTCTTTCAAACAGTTTGACAAGTTATTCAGTACAGTATATGAACTCTCCTCTGTCCATTTTGCTTTCAGATATACAGATATAGTTCAGGCAGATAAGATGTATTCAACAGTTAAATAGAAATTCCTAGTTCATGAAAGTATGTAAACTGAAGTGAGGTCTTTGAACACAACTTGTACTTTGAATTTGCATTCAACGTTCTAGTACCACAGCTTAGTATACGAAATCATTCATGCACAAGTACTCCAAGACCCGCCAACAAAATAATAGATGTCAACAAGCGAAATAATAAGCATCACATCAACATTGTTAAAATTACTATTCCATAGCGTTTTGATGTTACTGAGATTAACAAAATGTTTCAGCGGCTGGAACATTAGTTCATGGCTCATTACGGTCCTTCGCACTGTGATTTTGTAATCCCAATTTTCATTGGGTTAATGTCAAAAATGAATCCTGCATTGCGGCACCTGGGCCATCAATGGGCCTATTTTTCTATTGGTTTGTCTTGGAGTGTTATATCGCTAACTATGAAGATTTAACAGTTAAGTTTCAAAATCACCTGGCAATTATGAAATTGCTCAATACAATATATACTGACGCATTCAGAAAGAAATAGTGTGTG
Organism: Mustelus asterias; assembly: GCF_964213995.1. Classification (NCBI taxonomy): domain Eukaryota; kingdom Metazoa; phylum Chordata; class Chondrichthyes; order Carcharhiniformes; family Triakidae; genus Mustelus; species Mustelus asterias. The sequence continues at coordinate 13,728,154 of NC_135828.1, read as the reverse complement.
AATAATTATTTTAAAAATCCATACATTCAGTTAACAAGTCACCAGGCTGGTTATGTTGCATGCACAGGCAGCATAGGCTTTAGCTAAGGTTGGACAGGGAAGCAATGGTTAGTACCATCATGCAGTTAGTGCATGGCTTCAATGCCATGCAATAAACCTACATCAATGAGCCTGGAGTGCGTTTCCTGGGTAAGACATGACATGAAACAGGGCTTGGTTAGTACAGCAGCGATAGATCGAGGGAAATTGCTGTTGCTATTAAAAAAAATTATTTTAGCAGCACTATATTAATTGTATAAATACTTCCACATCAGACGCAAGATAAATATTTTGTTGTTCTCTTTGATAGCAAGCGGAACTGGACCGATTTTATTCCAGAAGGGCGCTTGCCATTTTAAGCAGCCCCATAATTGTTTTCACTATCAGCAAGTTATTAGCCCTTACCATATCCAAAAGCATCATGTGGTGTCATCCATTGAATCTATTTCCATTACATACTCACCATAAACAGCCTAACATCTTTATTCTCAAAATCAGGTGTGTTCAAACAAGCCATATGCATCTGCCTCCAAAATGGCTACCTGTATCGTGTAGTTCCACAATGACCATATAAGTGACAGCCAATAGTTTTCTCCTTCAACAAGTATTTTTCATCTTTCTCCTCTTGCAATTGACTGCACTTGATTCCTATGTTTAGATTTGATTTTTAGGGTAGGATTGTTAAAGAAAGCAGAAGTCCTTTTGTTGGCCCACAAAGTCTATGATTAACAGCAACAAAACTGAATAATATTTATCAAATAGCACATAAATGTGCCATCCTCAACTTGAGAGATAGAAGTCTATATAGACCAACAGAATATATAGACCAACAGAAGGTAGGTAAAGTAACTAGGGGTGAGCATGGATATTTATTGCAGGTTTTAGTGCGTTATTGACAGCGTTGGCATTAGATGAAGCCATGTCCATGTACTAAACATAGAACATCCCATAATAAACACACTAATTTTAAAACCATCCCTGCCATTAGATTAAAAGTTTTATCATTTTGGCGACCATGTTTCATTTGTTCAATGCGTAGAAAACACTGGATTCAAAATGGTACATGATTAAACCAGTTCTCAACCAAAAGAATTCTCCATTCTGAAGAGCCGTAATCTAAAGCATGACATATCCAATGAAAAGGTATTTCATTAGGGCAAATTAAGTTAATTTCTACTTTCTTGAGCCAATGTGGATACTTCACATTTCAAAAGGTTCAAAGAACATCTATGAATCAAACCCTTAGTTTGTGTGTATTGGACTTCCATCACAAGAGTAACCACCCATATTTGTAAATATATAATTCATAGATTAAAACAGGCACCATTATTCTGGTATTTAGCTTCATCCAAATCTGATCCTTACAGAAGGCTCAAGAATCCAGGAATTAATTTGCATTGACCATAATGAGGCAAAATAATTGGCATATTAGCAAGACTGTAAAAATACTGAACCAATTACCTATTTTTTCATGCAACGATATTAGTTCCGAATAGAAATGTAACCAGTATCGGAATTCTGGTAGCAAATCAGCATGTTCTAGAGCAGGTAACACTTTAGTATAATTTACACTAATATTAATTAATCTCATTTTTCCACAAGTACAATTTAATAGTTTGCCTTTAAAATAGAAAGACAAGTTTGATCCCCAGATCAGGATAATCTTACAACTATCTTGACTCCGTACTGCAGCCATTCTGTGGGACAAACATCTTCTATTTTCCACTGAAGAAATTCAACTCATTTTCCAGGAACAATCTGTCCAGGTAAGAATGAGTTAATAAATGAACGCCCAATTATCTGCTCAGTTCTTCCACCAACCCCAAACATTAAAATAAAGTTAAAAAAATACTGGAGATGCTGGATATCTGCAGTAAGAGAGTGCTGAAAATACTTAGCAGGTCAGGCAGCATCTGAGGAAACAGGATCAGAGTTAACAATTTTGGTCGCTAACCTTTCAACAGTTCAACTGGTTCTGAGGAAAGGTCACTGACCTGAAGTATTAACCCTGTTCCTCTCAAAACTGCCTGAGTTGCTGACCGCTTCCAGCATGCAGTACTCTGTTTATCTTTTGACCCGTGGCTTGCAGTGCAAAATGATGCAAGAAAATTCCTAGAACAGGTCTGGATCACAATTCCAGAATTCTAAATTTAATTGTAGACATACAACAAGTGTCAAGTAGCCAAATTTCTGCTCGGTTTTGCAATAGAGAGTGCCATTATCCAGCAGCAAAAAGATCTCTGTGAAAAACATAGGGAAGATTACGCAAAGCAATGAGCCGGACCTTGTTAATTAGTACCCATAACAGATCTCTGAAGAGTTTTGTAAATACTGCATCAGTTATAACACAATACACTTTACAGTCTTTATTAACTGTCAATATGTGGCAGTTGTCCAATCGCGAATGCATTATGCAGATTAACATTTCTCATGGAAAGTTTATTTGTACCATGGCACCTTTCAAGCATGGTGAAAGTCAGTGATATAATCAATGTCATCTTACTGTGCTTTGTACATAATGGTAATCACATCATTAGGCGAGGCATTTTTATCATCACTCATTCAAATTTGTTTCCCATCACACAAATGGCATCCTATTCCAGCCTAAAATTTATGATTAGTGCATTCCAATTCATCGTATTTATCCCAAATTTGAACTGTCTATTCCTATACAGCACTGATGGGTACACTTATTCCACATCATTTATCCACATACCAGTGTGACAGGAACAGTGTTTATGTATTCAATGTTCTGTTGCACAGAGCACAAGTACATCTGCAATTAATATTTCAGACGAATAGGCAAAACTGTGGCAGATGAAGATCAGTTAGGAAGTGTGATGCAAGAATCCAAGGGCAAAGCGAGACTAGAAACCAAGAAGAAACGGAGAGTATTGGGTACCCGGGTATAAATTCACGAAAAAGGTACCCACGAAAACATATCAAAGAAAGCTATTAAACAATGCCCGTTATTGTTGGAATACAAGGGGCAGGAAGTTATTCTTCAGTCATATAGAGCCTTAGACTCCCATCTGGATTCTGGGCTCAGTTTTAGTCACGGTATCTCAGGAAGTATAATACTGGCCTTGGATGGCGACAGCATATGTTCACCAAAATTATACCAGGATTTAAAGGGTTAAGTTATCTGAGAGATTGCGTATATTTGTATTCCCTTGAGTTTAGAAGTTTGAGCGGCAGTGTTTAAACAGATAAAGGGATTCAATAAGAGTAGATACAGAGAGCCCATTGTCTCTGAGGGGAGAAACGGAACAAGGGGGTCCAATCTCAAAATTACAGTGAGGCCATTCTGGAATGAATAGTGGAAGCATTTCTTCACGTGATGTGCAGTGAAATGTGGAATTCTCTCCCCTAAAAGATGCTGAGTCAAGTGAAATTTTCAAGATGAAGATGGGTAAGATTTTTGTTATGCAAGGGTCTCAAGGGACAGGGAGAAATAAATTTGAGGTGCAGATTGCCACAATCTAATTGAATGGTGGAACAGACTTGAGGGGCTAAATGACTTAATGTTCCTATCTTCCTAATTAAATACTAAATTCATGATTTGAGAAATTAATAATGATAATGTCTGACTGTTCCAATGATTCAAAGATTGAATGCACCACATTGCGTAATATGGAGTCTTATAATTGATGAAGGATTGAGGTTCGGTTATCAGCTTCTGCAAGTGATCTCAGCTCTATGTACAATGAGGACTTCACAACTGACTTCAACGTTCTTCCATTAAGGAAGGGGAAAATTGATTGCTATACATTCAACCCGACTTGGAATATATGCAGTAGATGTCAGGTGAGGACATTATTCGATTCAACTGATCGAGAATATCTTGCCTCATTCATAAAGAGTCAAATGCAGGGTTGACCAACTCTCACATGGCCACATGGGTTATTATCTGAAGTTGTTGCAAGAGATGAAATTTGTGCTCCAGCACCCTCAGGGAGGAGGGAGAGATGAAGGAAAGTTATGAATTTAACCTACTTCCAGCAATGCAGGCCCTATTCTTCAAACTGTTGTGGTCATAATGGCTTTTCCTGCTCAACATTCATGTGTCATCATTCCCTTTGCGATGCGGCAGAGGGCTTTGTGCCTATTTGATTCTAAGGGACCTACTTTAAGAGATGTCATGTGTATCCGTTTATTGACAAGCTTGGGGCAAAGGCTATAAATACAGCATATTACCAGGTTAAAAATAACAAATGAATGGATGGTGGTTTGGGTAACAACAATTTTGCTTTACTGGAGGGAAAAAAAGATATTCGATCAGGTCTAACATTTAATAATGCATTTTCATATATTAAGGTGGTTTATATTGGCGTATTTCTGCTTTAATCTGTGTAACACTAACGCTTCAATAATTATGAGGGGAAATTTTTCTTTGCTTTTCATTTCCACTTCTGAGCCCCCAATTAAATTGCTACACATGTGCACATGTTGGTAGCCGGGTTAATAAATAAATTTAGGTCACATATGCACTGTATTTGTATTACAATCTTAACCCCATATAATTGATTTGGATTTACTTTATCTTCAGTCAATTCTTCACAGTGCAATTCAGTTTGAACGTTCAAAGCAGTTCAACTTTCCACAGGAAGCTAGGGGATTTTAACGTAACCATGGCAGCAGACAACACTTGCTTCTGCCCATTGAAGATTGCCATGTAAGTGGATAAGAATACAAACACTGTTGCTGTAGATGTTTTGCAGGTTAGTTGAGCTCCTCCACGATCATACCATTTACTGGAAAAAAATTGAAGCCACATCGCATTTTTGGATTACAATCAACATTTTTTTTAAGAGCAAGTAGATCTGCAGAATCAGTTTTACATGAGCCTCTCCTGCAAATTTACTTAATGCGTTGGTGATAGATTCCTCCTCTTTCAGTTTATATTCCTTAATGACAGAAAACTGCAGTGTTGTTTTGCTCTATTTCTGGGTTCTGCTTCAGATCACTAGAGAAGGAACGATATATTTATACAGCACCTATTGGCCCTGATATTAATAGGGAGGGTACAGAAGAGCACATGGAAAACCCAGCAAGGACAAGGAGGTCATGGAGTCATAATTAAGGAAATCCTGGATTTAACATATGTATTTTTCAGCTTCCTGGGAGTTCGCCTGTCAGAAACCAGAGACCTTTGAGGATGGTCCCTGAACTGGAAGTGGGGAGGGCGGGGGGGGAGAGGCATTGGTGAGATTAGTCTTTGCTATGCTTTGTCTGTATAGCATGCAAGAAACAATACTTTTCACTCTGACAATATCAAATCAAATCAAAGGAGGTGGTCAACCATGATTGCACATGCAGAAACAACCATCAGAGCCTGGAAAAGGGGTGGTGAAAGTCTGCTCTATATCAGTGGGCGGTGGACAGAGGCTGCCATCGGCAGCGCAGAGACCAAAGGCTTCCTTGAGGAGCCCAGAGAGAGAGCACTCCTGCTCCTCATAGCCCAACAAAAAGTGCTGAATTAATCACTTATCTTCTTGACCGGACAATTCCTACCTTGCTTTAACTACCAGCTATTTTAATTCAGATCAGGCTTCCAATTCCATTCTGGAATTCCTGGTGACTTGACAATTGTAACTACCAATAATTGATGTAAAAGAGGTCCATTTCTCCAGGAATTCAGCCATTGGTCTCAAACTATTGTTAAGAAAAATGTGCACTATTTGTTGCATCTACAAGTACAAGCAATCGTTCCTCTTCAGAAGAGAAACCACGTGTTTAAGTAGTAGCCTCTTCCCACAGTCCATAAAGTCAACAATAATCTCCATTCATTACCAAGAAAAAAGCATTCTGGGAGGGGAGGAATCCTCTCTTATCTCATAGACTGCCAATAACTCACGGTACTCCCTGTTAGGACAGCCAGGCAAATGACTGCTCTCAAGCTTCTGTCAGTACTACTCTGAGCCACCCAGGCGGAGACTATAGCAGCTAAGGATGGCATCCATCTGATTCTCCTTCCCTGCGATGAGAAAATCACTGGCTTTTGCTAAGCACTTTGCACAACCATGGGCAATAACACAATCTTCTGATGTGTATACCACTCAAGCATCCAGATTCCCCTTTCCAAAACTAATGAAAAACAAAATAGAAATGAGATACAGATATATAAAAGTACCCATTTCTTTTTTGTTCTGTCCACATTTGTCCAAGATTCATATTCATCACTTGAAAATTCAATACATCAATGAAATTATTAAATTAGATGTGATCAAATTTTCGTTCTAGCATTTCTATCCTTCCTTCATATGAATGACTCTTGCTTTAAAAGAACACTAAATATCATCTTTTGTAAAATTCCCAAAGGTCAAAAGACTAAAACAAGTTGGAAGCCGGCTTAAAGTGCTTGTGAATTTGCTGTTTACTACAAATTTCACTTTAAACTCATCAAGTTTACAGCCGATTGGAGAACTCAAAGGAGCTTCAAATATTCTTTGAACGCCATTTCACAACCAAATGTGCTGTGAAACTCATACTTTCTTCTTTTGATTGAGACAAGTGCCAAAATAAAAATCAAACAACCAGCACTAGTCTCATAATCTAGATCTGAAATGGCATTTTTTGACTTCTATTTCCCAGCAACATTGGACAGTTCAAGAGTTATTCTAAAGTGCAGCTGCAGTTATTCTGTATTGCAACATCATTTTCTGTGGTAACTCGATCCTATGAGCAGTAACGAGATGAACACACAGTTAATTTGCTTATTTTAAGTGATGCACTGATCAAAGAATGTAGCCTGGGGCATTGAATAGTGCTAAAGGATCTTGAGCTATCATAAAAGAACAGCACCTCCGATTAACATATCAGTGACGTACTTGAGTGTCAACCGTGGTTCAAATTCTGGACCAGGGCCTGAACCCACACCTTTCTAACTGGGAGAGAAGTGGACAACAAGTGAGCCAAGATGACTACAGGTCTACTCACTTGGTCAATTAGGATTGTCCAAGTAAGGAGATTCTTTGAAGATGAATTCAACCACGTTTAGGCATACTTTGAAGATTTATTACAAAGGTACAATTAATAAATAATTACAACACATTAAATTTCTACCACTTAAATTATTTATTTCAGTGATGTTTCACTTTATTAGTTTCCAATTAGAGGGAAAATAACATGAGAGATAAACACGTTCTTCAGCATCATATGAGAGGAGCTAAATTCTATGGTTTGGTTGCAGTGGATTCATGGTACAGAGCACAAGAAAAGGTAACAGTAGCTCTGAACATTGTTCAAGGGCGAACAAAAGACAGGATAGAAAAGATTGAACTGTGTTCTGGAAGTTGGAGAAATTCTCTTTGTATCTTGTGTTGAAGTTGAAGAAAATGGCAACTCATCACAAAACCACAAACAGAAAGTCCATAGCAATAGCCAAACTAAAATATCAGAGGACACTAAAAGGCCTAGCCTTACCTCGCTGAGAAAAAAATTCTTGTATCCATCCTCCCTTGTCCTGTGATGAAGATTGTTCATTTTGCTGGAAATATGTTGCACTAATTGGGAACCATCAAAAACTTTGGATCAAAGTACCTAGAACATGGAACATGGGTGGAAGATCTGGCTATTGACAGTCTAATTGTGAAATCATAAACAACTGGGGGGATTTGGGATCGGACAAACGTTTGTTTTTCAACATTAGAAAATAAACTTGAGTTTTTCACAGAAAGAATTTGGAGAAGTTTGAAGTATTAGTTTCTGAGAAGTTTCCATTTGATGATTATTAGGCCAAGAAGAGTGGAATGAATCTATCTATTGCATAAATAATTAAACTAAACCGGCAGAACTTCCGACTTGGTGACAATAATGAAAAGTTGCTGAAGCTTTCTTTTCACACACTAATTCAGTGCACTGAACTCTAATATTATGATGATGTGGGTAAGAACACCAGTCTGGTGGTGTAAAATGCATAATCTGATAGACTTTAAACAGATTGATCAGCCTTTCCAAATCTAGCAATATTGTCTGGGATTTCAATCTGTAAGCAAGATTTTGATAATACCACTAATTTTGAGGGTTCTATATCAGCTTGAAGCGAGGTCTTGTGGCTCAGTGGTAGTGTCCCTAACACTGGACCAGAAGCTCCAAAGTCCCATGTCAGCACTTGATAGTCACGGAAGGTGCGTTCATAACGTGGCCAAAGAGGTCAATTGTCAGCCTGTAAATCCTTCCAATACACCTCTTGGCAGGCGGTCAGAGCAGAATTTCCTGGTCAGTCACACTGCAGTGTTTTGCCAAGCATAATCATGGACCAATCCAATGGAAGTCCATGACCACCAACTCAGGGCATGGTACCTAAGGAGCAGGAGTAGGACATCAGCTTGAACTAACATCTTAACAATATGCCTCAGCCATCTTTTTAAACTGTCTAGTTTGAACTTCTGCCTGTTGAGGGACAATTGAACAGTTAAACAGTAGAACTCGCAGCTGCAATAGTTTAAATTGTTAGACCTACGAGATTAAAGTACTGAGGGGGGCTTGATGTGTGCTAACCTGAGAAGTTATATCATTCCCTTTGGCCTCTGTGCCAGCTTTATAGGAATAAGCAAAACATTTTGAACTTAACAGCTTGAACTCAACATGGCTTCTTTATCGAGAAAGTTGTTAAAAAGAACATGAATTTTAATTAGACTTAGGTTTGTTAATACCTTGATCTACTAACTATACCCATAACTATACCCATAACTATATCCATAACTATACCCATAATTATACCCATAACTATATCCATGGGGATACCAATATTTCATGAAGAATTCATGTATTTGATCTGCATGAATAGCTTGGTCTGTTTATGTGAATCAATGTAATGGTTCATAGCAGAGGATGTAACACTGGTTGTATAACTGCAATCTGTATCTACAAGGATGTGTTCTTGCCCACAATGGAATGTAGTCTGAAGGCCTATAAGAAAGAGATTTTTTTCATCCTACATGACTCTAGCTACAGAGATGAGGCAGCATCAGGTGACCCTAGTCAGTAGGAAAGTCAAAGGTGTAAACAAATCGTGTTCAAATAATGACACTTCCAGTTTTAAAACAATTACTCATCAGAATCCGGAATCCACAGCACAGGGGCGGCACGGTGGCACAGTGGTTAGCCCTGCTGCCTCACAGCGCCATGGACCCGGCGACGAGGGGATTTTCACAATAACTTTATTGTAGTGTGAATGTAAGCCTACTTGTGACTAATAAATAAACTTTAACTTAATATTAGAAACACTTTACAGAAACATTAGTCCAAAGGTGTGCAGGTTAGGTTGATTGGCCATGCTAATTTAACCCTACTGTAAGGGGGATTAGCAGGGTAAAAATGAGGGGTTATGGGAAAAGGGCCTGGGGGGGATTGTGATCGGTGCAGACTCGATGGGCCGAGTGGTCTCCTTCCATACTGTAGGGATTCTATGAAATTAGAATAATCTGGCTGTTAAGTATCCTGACAGAAAGTGATGAGCTTTAGTATTTTGGCTGTTTATTCATGAAAATATACATTCAACTTTTGTATCCAAGCACAAACAAATTTGCTATGAGAAGTCTATGGTTCAAACTGGATGGTGTCCTCTAGCTGAAGATGCAGGACACACGCAAGGGACCTGAAGTAGAACATTGCAAAATGATTAGCTCCCTGGAGATGTGTTCAAATAGACTGTGCTCCTTTTGAAAATACTTGTACACAATTTGTTTATCCATTTTCCCTATTTTGATATTGCAAAATAAAGTAAGACTTACATAAGATAAAAAATGGGTTGTTATAAATGTTTGCAGTGCATCTAGTGACTAAGCAATCTCTATTCCTGCAGGTTAATGGACTGGGGTTCGTCTATCCTCGCTGAAATGCCTTTGCTCCTCTTAATTGTTCAGGGACTTTGCAGCAATAGACTGTTTCCAAGGCTAAAGCTACTGTGAACTATCACACCAAGTTGGTCAGATAGTCACAAGGTGCTACTATTGTCATTAATAGCAATCTGGATAAAAACTCAAAGACAGAAAAACTAACAAGTTTAACAGTATTTTTGGCTACTTTTGATTTTCTGTTGGCATTATAGAAGGTATTAAAATGGGTGAGTTTCTGAACTTCATGAGCGAGGGAGTTGAATTATCATCAGAAAAGACCAAGTAACTCATAATTTAACCAAGTAACTCTTCAGTTCTCTCACACCACCGGACCCAGTAACTCCACCAGTGTTGCCACTAGGATTTTAGAATAGAATTATAGAATTTCTACAGTGCAGAAGGAGGTCCTTCGGCCCATCGAGTCTGAACCGACCACATTCCCACCCAGGCCCTATCCCCGTAACCCCACATATTTACCCCGCTAATCCCTGACACTAAGGGTCAACTTAGCACCTAACCCACACATCTTTGGACTGTGGGAGGAAACCAGAGCACCCAGAGGAAACCCATGCAGACACGGGGAGAACGTGCAAACTCCACACAGTCACCCGAGACTGGAATTGAACCCGGGTCCCTGGCGCTGTGAGACAGCAGTGCTAACCATTGTGCCACCCATATTTACTTTATTTTGGGAAAGTACTACATTAGTTGCACACTATATACATTTCCTGCTGGATATTCATGACAAATGTATAGTCTTTTCAAATACAGTTCAAATCCACAGTATAGATTAAGCCTCTTCCTGAAAAAATGAAAGTGCTATTTTAAAAGAGAAACCAAGAGAAAAAATGAAGTGACTGGCGGAGTAAAAGCTGAAGTATAATGTTCTTCAGGAAGCAAGACTATAAAACCACAGTAATTCAGTTCAAATTCAAGTCTTGTCACATCAAACTAATCCAAGACTATGTTAATTTTATGTAAAATAGAAGAAATGAGGGAGGAGGATTCAAGTTTAAGACTTCCTTTGCAAATAAATCTTCACTTCTTTAAAATTCACTTTTGATTTGAAATGCAAGTCACTGTTTAGTATATGTACGCAGATTTCAAGCAATAATGCACAACCTCCTTTGACGAGGCTCAAGACAAGCCAGAAGATCCTGCTCCATGGCATTTAACATAATACATTATTAGGGTCAATGACTTACGGTGATTGAAATTGCTTGTGAAGTGTGAAACAATGAGAAGTGCATGTTGCATGCATTTATGTACGTACATATAAAACATACTCGAAGAAGCAAAAATTCAAATCAACGCGTACTACATCTGAAAGGGGGGACAGTAGGTTTCAGTAAAGTACAGTGGGTTTTGTGACTTTTTTCCCCCCCACTTGTACCATGAAAAAAAACTGGGCAAATGGAGGTTTACCCTTTGAAACTTAGGAAGTAATTATTCATTTAGCTTGCGATTTAAACCGCTAGCCAGGGGTGAAGCATTGATAGCCACAAGTCCGTTACTTGCAGTGGCAATGCGCAGAGCAATTTGAGGTACCAGAAACAGTAATTCAGGAAAGGTCTCTGCAGAACTTTTCCAAATAATAACAGCATGCTCCTAAGCAGTTGCCCTTAATGCTCACTGAATCAAATTGAAATAATTATATCATTTAATATTGTTGGATCATAATTTTTATAATATATTTTTGATGCAATACATTTGTGATAATAAGTGCAACAAGTACGCAAGATCTTTAATATAACAATTGTTCTTTCAACAATTACTTTTTGATACAAGTAGCCAACAGCAAACTAAAATTATCTGAATCATTTAATGACTTACAAATAAATCAATGGCTTGGATTCCAGTTGACCTATATGTTAGGGCGCTGGATACTCTGAAGATCATTGTAATACCTGGTAGACAAACCTAACATACAGGATGACAGACTTGATAGTATTCATGTCTGGTGCAGTTTCTAATTGCTCCAAGTCAGCTTGTGAAACTGTGAAAAATCGCTCTCAAGTAGTAATTTAATTTTGAAAGCACTATTGTTAGAATGTATATTATTGACTGTGCGATACCGATATAAATTAAATCCTGGAGTGTATAAACATCTAGAAAGCTAACGAACGTTCTTTGCTGCATATTTATTTGTTTCAAATGTGCAAATTAAGTATCTTTGTGCTTTAGCCAACACTGTCTTAATTTGCACATCTCTTTTAACATTGCACCATACATTTTTACTGCTCAGTCTGTCATAGATTGATAACTTCACTATATGCTTGATTCAGAGTTAGACATCTGCAGTAGGGATCACAGCCAAACTGAACACCTAACATGGAGGCTATACCTTTTATTCTCCAGCCTTACACAAGCTAGTGTCATAATGATGTCTCTATGCAGCTTCTTAAAGGTACATGTCATTGTCTGCATCCAATATCATATCAACCCCTTTCTTTTTTGACAAAAGAAAAACTTTGTGAGAACAGCGAGTATCAGGCATAACAAGACTGAGTCGGCATAGAGTCTTTACACGTGAAGGTAATGTTTTAGTGGGCATATGATGCCACTGTATCTTGTTCTCATGTCGTTTTCAGGGTAATGTGTGACATTCTGTGGTTGTGCATTCTCAGCAGGATCATCTTGTCTTAGAATATTGGTACTTGTGTGGTCCTCTGTGACTGAGCTCTGTCTCTGTAGTTTAGAACACATGATGCAAAGATGCAAATCCTTCTGAGGATCTGTCCGTTTGGGAACTCAACTTCGTATAACGGTGGCTGTGTGCACTTTTGCAGTACTTATTCTTGTACCCAGGTCTTCATGGGGTGGTCTGGCACCTTTTAACCTCCTTTTATCGGTGTTATTGGTTTTGGACAGGAGAGTGGTACGGACTTGCCTCGCAAACATCAACTTGGGAGGTAAGGCAGTGGAGTGACACAAAGGTTGAGCACAGCAATTTTGAAATCTTGCTTGGCTGCCCTAAGTGTTGATGTGGCTATTTTAATAATCTGTTCTGTTAATCCGTTGGACTGAGGGTCGTGCAGGGAGGATGTGATGTGTTTCACACCCCATTGTTTGCACGCGTCTTGGAAGCGCTATCCTGTCTATTGGGGACTGCTGTCTGAGACGATAGTTTCAGGCACACTGAACATGCTGAAAATCACTAAGTGTAGCAAAAACTGTAAAGCTGGTTGTGTCTTTGATCTGACGAATGAAAGGGAATTTGGTCAAGTAGTCTGTTACCAAGACGTAATCATCACCATTGAGTTGGAATAAATCAGTGGCTATTTTCCACCAGGGAACAGAGGGGATTTTATGTGGTAACAGGGATTCTCTGCTCTCCTGTGGTTGGTGCTTCTAGTAGCTATGGCCTGTTCATGTCAATTTGTCAAAGTAACATGTGGCCACTAAACGGATTCCCTGGCAAGGAGTTTCATTCGTTCTGCACCATTGTATCCAATATGTAGTTGACTTAACATGGTTTGATGCATTGTCTGAGGTGTGAGGATTTGCTTGCCTTTGAATATATTGCTTCTGGAGATGACTAGTTCTCTGTAATGCCAAAATGATGGATACTTTCGTGAACACCTTTGATGTGATCAGGACAACCAGCGATTATAACTTGCTCCAGATGCTGTAGCTACGGGTCTTCTTGGGTGCCTTATACCATTTTGGCTTGACTCTGCCCAAAATGGACTTAAGCAACATGGAGATTGTTTTCCACCTCATATCTGATTTGTCTCATGGAGGTTGAAAATTGAACTAATTATCACTTGTCTTCAGTAAGGCAATTAGCATAACAATACAACTGCCAAAGCATGCACTTGCTGATACACTGACATTTGCCACATCATAGAATCCTCACAGTGCAGAAGGAGGCCATTTGGCCCATCAAGTCTGCACTGACTCTCTGACAGAGTGTCTTATCCAGGCCCTCTACCCCCGCTCCATCCCCGTAACCCTGCACATTCACTGTGGCTAACCCATCTAACCTACACATCTTGCGACACCAAGGGGCAATTTAGCATGGCCAATCCACCCAACCTGCACATCTTTGGACTGTGGGAGGAAAATGGAGCATCTGGCGGAAGCCCATGGAGACACAGGGAGAACGTGCAGACCTCACACACACAGTCACCCAAGGCTGGAATTGAATCTGGGTCCCTGGTGCTATGAGGCAGCAGTGCTAACCACTGTGACACCATGTTGCCTCTCATGGATAGTAACCATGTGTGGGTCACTGTATGAATGCAAGGCCACTGGTTTCCACAACATAAAAATCCTGGTGTTCACCCGGATATTTTGTATCAGCATTGTATCATGATGGTGCCAATGCATGGGATGTCAGACTCATTGTAGGTGATGAGCCTAATAGATGTTGACTTGACCACACCATGCCATTTTCCCATGAATGTGGTGTTGAGAATGTGCAATGGTAAGACATTGGCACTTGCACCAGTATTGGTTTTTGCACGTATAGTACACTGTCCACAGTGGTGTAGATACTTAACGTTTACAGTGGCAAATGCTGCAACTTGTCTAACTCCATTGACATGATGAGGGAGGTTGACCTTACAGTTTGGTGCACTGGGAGATGTCTTTCACTTCATTGATATGTTTACATTTTGTGGGATAAGTCCTGGAACTGTCATTTGTGTTGATTTCTGTGGAACCCTTCTTTGCGGCGAGTTTTGTACTTTGGGTATGTTTGGTTTGTTGAGACTGTGACACATTTTTGCTTAATGCCGTTTGGTGGAGCATGGCATGCACATGTCAAAATGTGCTGGACACTGTCTGGTAAGTGTTTAAGACCACACTGCATGCAGTGTTTGGGTGTCTTTGATGTTCTGGTTACCTCGGCAGTGGTAGTTTTGTGACCAGCAACTATTGCCTCAAATTTTCTACCTTCATCTAGCAGTACATCTATCGAGTAACTTTTGGCTTTGTATAGTAGTGCCTTTCTAAAAGACTTGATGAGTGCTGAAGCAATGACAAGCTCCATTAGTCTCTCTGCACATTCATCTGATTGAAGTCGCATTCATCTCCTTTGCACTAGCTCCAGTTCATAAATTGATCAATGCTTTCACTTGGCTGTTGCTGGTACGACATGAACTCTAGCCTGTGAATTCTAAAGTTGACTTGGACTTTTAGTTCATCCTTAATGAGCTTGAAGATCTTATCCGGGTCCTTTTGGTTTTCATCCGATAGACCTGACAAGTTGACATGCCATTGCCAAGAGAAATTAGCTCTCTCGTCCCTTGGTGCTGTACCTGCTCATCTACAAAGTGTAAGTGCCTCTTTGTCTAAAGAGTTCTGCAAGGAGGTCTCTTATAGGAGCAAGTCTTCCTTTGGTGCATTCCTATTCAGTGGCCACTGGAGGTCATAGTCAAATCTCTGTTTGCCAGTGTTATGTTCCTGGTTTTTGGCTACACTGGGTGCTGCACAGGTGGAGTTGTCGAGTGCTGCATCTCTTTGGTTGAGAATTTGCACTTGCTGCCTGTCTGCTTTCCTTGGGCTTTTGGAGAACAAGTGCTGCAACAAGCATGACTGTTGACTCATAAGAGTGTGCTGCTAAGGGAGAAGAAGCTTGCCTCTCCCATTTGCTATATATTTTAAAAACAGCACTTGAGATGTTTGGTCTTTTTTGTAAGCATGGTTTGAAATAAGGAAAAATAACTTGAAGTTGCAGAGATGTTGCCTTGCTGATTGTTTCTGCTGCAGTGTTGAAACTGTGCTGTGTTATTCCGCTGGGTTGCTACCACGCTTTGATTGTCAGGGCAGGAAAGCTGGTTTTGGTGCTGAAACTGAAGAAACAGACTAACCAACAGTCAAGCTGAGCTCCGTCGAGAGCCATTGGGACTTGCCTTTCCTGGTCCCCTCAGCCTGAGATACCATTTGTTTTTTTAAAACAAACTCAATGCTCTAAGCTTCACTGTTAGGATGAGTGGGATATAAATAGCTGATCCCGATGTTCAGATAAAGCAAAGCCTTTTACCCAAATCACTGAGCTGGCAATGAGGTCTTCACTCGCCTTTGAACTTGGGATGTCTTTGGGAACTAGCCGCTGTGCCGTGCCAAACTTCGAATTCCAAGTTCGTGTGGTTGAAGGACTGGGCTTTTTGTTTTTTTAAACTGTCCTTCCCTGCCTAAATCCCATCTCCAGTCTACCTCACTTCAATTGGAAAAAAACAAGGATTTGCTGAGCTAAAAACTGACCATCCACCGCATACCAACTCACCCAATCCAAATTACAAAACAAAAGGACACTTTCTCTTTTATCCTTTGTAACTCCTTGCATGTTCTCAGTAATAAACGTTTTCAAACAATACGGATCCACAGTCTGATAATTCAGCTACATTGGCTACAAAATACCTGATAGCTTAGCTATTGCTGACAAATATTGAGTGAGGAATGGAAGTTTAAGTAATCACAAGGCATTTTGCGTACAATAGTCTGGAATGTCAAAAAGAAATTACATGGTACGAAACAGAGCCTTGTAACAGAGACAATTTTGCAATAATTGGACTCGCATTTTCTGGCAACATAAAAGCAAACTATTTTCACATCGTCCTTGAGAATATATTATCAACCGTATCAAAGCCTGATAAGCAGAAATGCATCTAGCCCAGTCTCTCTTTAAAAGAAAAGGATCAATTGCAAATAAATGGAAGTTTCTTCCTGACAGGATCTCAATGCTTCCTGTATCTGAGAACCTTCATTTTGCTCTATGCAGATAAACAATTTTATCCACAAAAATCTCATTTTGGGTTTATCGGAATCCTAGTGATTTGCTGCTATTTCAAGGCCTTGTTCAGAGCCAGCCAAGCAGAAGGGTATCTTTGTTCGGCAAATTGACGAACTGCACACATACTGGGGCATTATAAAACATAAACAATTTCTCATAATAATTTAGAGTGTAAATAAAGAAAACAAAAAAAAAATCATCCTAGTTATTAATTGTAATATCAGCCTGGCACCTAGACCTGCAAATCATGTTGACATGATAATACTAACCCTCAAATTTTCAAATGTCATTAGCATTTCACAACGCATGGTTAATAATAAAATTAATATTATACTTGCACAATTCATCCTAAGGTCATCAAATAATTAAAGTGACTTCAATACTAGGAATGCATTAGCTCTAATTATTATTCTTCTGTCATTCAGTTCCTTTCCTCTGTCAGAAGCTGGTGATGTATATAGCCAAGGCTGGAAGGCGTGAGATTGCCTGAGGCACTATGCTGGAAAAACCATCAGCTTGAGGATAAAGGTTTTGGAAATCTAAGCTGAAGGAACCAAAAGGTTTTTGAGGCAGAGCCCTGGAGCAGCGCAAGGTCGGCATGAATCTGTGGCAAGTGACCGCATAACCAGGCTACTGCGCCCCACAAAAGCGACCAAATCGTGGGCCTAATCAAACAATACAGATTGAGGTTTGGATCCTAAAAGCTGTACTCCCCACCATGAGGCTGCAATAGTTGTGAATAAATCAGATCTGCTGATCCAGAGACCTGAGGGCACCAGCTCTTATACCAGAGGTCTACAGCCAGAAGCTGTAGAATTATTTACATTTTCCATCGACATAACTGAGACCATCGAAGGAGAGGGCAACTAAAACTCTTACAGATAGATTTTATGAATCAAAGCCAACATATCCAGTCTGGCACCCAATTACACAAAGCTTCAGTTTGATTTTGAAGTATTGCCTCTTTTTCTGCCTCCGTCCAAACTGTAATCAAAAGCCCTCACTGCCTCTGAAGCCAGAAATAAATCTGGACCATTAACCTCCCAGAAATTAATTTAATGGAAAAAAGAAATCAGATTCCTATCTGGGCTATTTACCCTGATGTTTCTGTTGATGACACTCTTCCGAGACTTCCAGAACATTCTTATGTAACTCAACAAAATACACTGTTCATTTGTTTTCTCCAAATAATTTGCCTGTACTTTTCAAACAATTATTCTTGTGCTTCATTTCGCTTCAGCATATGGGCCCATGATTTGTCACTGATTCCAGGAGGTATGTAATACTAGCTTGACATTCCTCTTAACTGACCCACAACTGTTGATCGTGAGGGCGAGCTTCAGCCTCTCATCTGCATCTTGTGCCAAATCATAGTCATAATTTTGGAAGTGTGGCTAGATAGCTATGCTCCTGTTGATTAATGGAGTGGCACACTGATACACTGAGAGATTCATCTGCTCTAAACTCAAGTTAAAAATAGCTGTCACTATCCAAAGAAAAGCTATCCAAGTTGAGGGGGTGGCCAAAGTGATCGACAAGTGGAATGAAGGAAGGTCGGGCGGGCGGTCAGTGATCTCAGAGCAGAGGACAAAGCGAGTTGAGATGGAAGCTGGAATCATTGTGGATGAGAAGTTGCTTAATAGAGAGGCAAGAGGGTTGCATCAAGGTAAGGTAGTCAGAGGGGGAAGTAGTTGCACGGATCAAGATCATGCCTGTGCAACTTGAATCGAAATGTTGAGGTTTGGAGATGGCTGTGGAAGTTGAGTGAGGCCAGGAACTGAGTCACAAAATAATCAGTGGCAGCACTGCTCAGGGTAACTCCATTTAAAACTGAGCGCCCAGGGCATGAGCTGAATTGACTGTGAGCCAGCAGAGGTGAGTGGTAGCCTCAGCTATTAGTGATGCACAGGGAGGGTAGAGCCAGTAGATCACTGGATGGATAAATGGAGTAAGAAGTCTCACAACACCAGGTTAAAGTCCAACAGGTTTATTTGGTAGCAAATTTGCTACCAAATAAACCTGTTGGACTTTAACCTGGTGTTGTGAGACTTCTTACTGTGTTCACCCCAGTCCAACACCGGCATCTCCACATCATGGATAAATGGAGCCAACATGGAGAAACAGGAGGAACACAGCAAAAGGTCAGTTGTAGCAGTATGTGCAAAGCCGACACTGAAAGCTGATGAAAATGAATAAGAGCTACTGAGTGAGCTGGCAAAGGCTCACTGAACTGAAATGTTAACTGTTTCTCTCCATTGATGCCATCAGACCCGCTGAGTATTCCCAGCATTTTCTGCTTTTAACAAAATTCAAATGCTTCCATGGCAATCAAGTCATCAGCGCATGCAATATCAAGAGAAGCAGTCTGCATCCTCTGACAAAATGGCAGGTTGGGGCCGGCGGGGGGGTGGGGGGGGGGGGGGGGGGATTAGTACTTGCCGAGACGCAGACAGCATTGGGAGTGGGAGGGTTATCCAGTAGTGTACAGAAAACCCTGAGGTCTGGGTTTCACCATGTGTTGTGGAGTTTCAACTCCATGTGTGACCTTTGAGCTTAACAGGCCTAGATATCAGCCTGATAGATTGCCTTGACTTTCACTCAGGAAGAGCACTCAAGAGGAGACTGCAGGACCTGTAGGCCTGATTCCTGATGTTGGACTTCCTGAGAGCCCTGGGAACCAGGCCATCCACAGTAAAACATGCAAAGTAAGTTAAATCTGAGGCTTTTAGCCATAATATCATAACTAAAATGTCAATCCAATCCCGGGAGTGGATTGGCTGCACCCATCTGCCCCCCTGTAAACTCAGTAAAACCCAGAAGTTGGGGTCAGGAGGTTTAGAGTCAACTTCTCCTCACTGTCAGAGTTTTTTGCCCATTTAACCCTCCAGTCACACCCAAGTTCAAAGAACCACAGCAAAGTTACAGCAGGAAAGGAGGCCAATCAGCCGATCTTGTCCATACCAGCCCGGTGACACCCAGGTGCCCTTTCTAATCCCACCATCCTGCACCCAGCCCATAACCCTGTACCTTACAGCAAATTAAGCTGCAAATTAAGGTATTTTTTCCAAAAGAGTTTAGGGTCTCTACCTCCACTACCAACTTGGGCAGTGAATTCCAGACACCCACCATCCTTTGCATAAAAATATTCTTCCTCATGACCCTCTACACCTACTGCCACTTATCTTGAATCTACGTCCCCTGGTTCTAGAATTCTCCACCACTGGATACAATTTTATCCTGTCCACTCTATCTCTTCCCCTGATAATTTTGCACACCTCTATCAAGTCACCCCTCAACCTTCTTTGTTCCAAGGAAAATAACCCCAACCTATTCAATCCCTCCTCATAGCCACACTTTTCTAGTCCTGGCAACATTCGTGTAAACCGCCTCTGTACTCTCACTTGTCCTTTCTGTAATATGGTGACCAGAACTGTATACAATACTCCACTTGTGGCCACACCAGCATTTTATACAATTCCAACATTATGGGCAGAATTTTCCCATCCCACCTGCCATGGGATTTGTACATGCAAAGGTCCGTTGATCTCAGGCGGGATTTTCCGGACTAGGGTTGAGCACGGCCGGAAAATCCCACCCTAAATCTATACTTTCATATTCTATATCTCTGCCAATGAAGGAGAGCATTCCATATGCCTACTTTACAACCTTGTCTACTTGAACTGCTGCCTTTAGGGACATGTGTACTTGTACGCCAAGATCTCTCACTTCATCTACTCTTCTTAGTTTATTCCCATTTATTGTGTATTCTCTGCAACTATTTGACCGCTCTAAGTGCATTATTTCACACTTCCCTATATTAAAATCCATTTGCCATTTTATTACCCACTCCACCAACCCATCAATATCGTTTTGTAGATTATAGCTTTCCTCTACACTATCCACCACTCGGCCAATCTTTGTGTCGCCTGCAAATTTTCCAATTGTGCCTCCCACATTCGCTTCCAAATCGTTAATATATAACACAAGGGTCCCACCCCTCAATAATGTTACAATTCCTCCAGTGAATCAGCAACTCTGCAGCCCTCCTATTTGAAATGGCTCTGAAATCACAGTTTAAGAACTTGTTGACTAAACTGAAGCCACAAAATAAATACTAAGTTACAGGAGCAAGAAGGTGCAGCCATGATAGTTTTACAAATGGTCCCAAGTGTGACAAGTTGTAAAGGAGAACAATTGTTCAAGGCTTTCATTCCATTCCACAGTGGATATCAAGCAACAGTATGATCGTGGTCAGATTCACACACAAACATGCATACTGTCATTCTGACTACAATGGAATAGTTTGTCCAAATTCTGAATTTAGGCTCCAATATATAAAAAAGAACTTGCAGAATAGGCAAAGCCACCACCTTCAAGGCAGGAAAGGTGAGACAACATTTGTGCTACCGCTCTAAAGTCAAATTCCACCCACTCTCCCCTTGCAATAACTGAACAGTAAAAAGTTCCCAGGTAGGAAACCCATGTTCCCCAACCCCGGGATCCAAGATCACATTTCCACACAACTAAATTCCCTGTGCCTCAAAATTGCTATTCAATAAAATTGTTATGAAATGATGTGTCACAAACTGTTGAATATGGCGGGTGTAAGAAATAACTTTTGTTAAAATGGTTTAGTCTTCTACTTCAGTTGCAGAATATTCTAGCTATTTATATTCCAGGCTTTATTCAATGTGACCTGCTAAATGACTCATACACATAATTGGTTATATGATAGAACATCCTTCCCCACCCCCCACAACACTTAAATGAGTCACAAAATTAATTGTTTGTAGGATGGAACGAATTTTCCCTTGTGAATTGTAAAGTAACCCTTGTCGGTGTGATTATTTATGACTGCAAGTGATACTCAATTGATTGCAGTTGTGACTAAATGCTGGAAGGTTTCTTCTGTCGATTACATACAACCTGCTGTAATCAGCCCAGTATCCGCATCCCAGGAGGGAAATAGAGGAGTTGACAGTCGCATTGAGGTTGTAATTAACGTCACTGAACCATGTGAATTGAAAACTCCACCACTAGGGCAGACAGTTGGCAAAGCCCTAAAGTTCCTGAGTAGATTTAGATATTTTTTTGTTTATCCCCTAAATTAACCCCGCAATGGTACAATATAAATATCTTAAATGTTTAATAGTTAGTTGTTTGGTAGTACAGCACTGGAGTATTTTTGAAAGAGAGACAAAGCTTTTCATCTTGCACTCATTAGGACAGTTCACAAGAATATCAACAGTGGAGGAAACAACAATCTACCCTACGTGAAAAGAGGGTACTGATTGATTGGGAAGTAGATTCTGATTCGGAGAGGCATTGTCATGCAAGATGTACCAGGGAACAGTTAAACCGTCAAGCTCCTGTTCAAATTCAAATCAGGCAGGTGATTGGACAAGGCATTGCCATGGGTAATGAACTAGGGAATGGTTGTATCCCAAGCTTTTGTTTATTTGCCCATCATACAAACGAGTAATGTTTTGAATACATGAATTTCAGTGCCGGTGTGATATCAGTATGTAGGCCATACATCCCAACAACTAGTGGATCGGTGGATCAGTACGTCCCTTTGGCTGTCCTCAACAGACGAAGTACTGACTGTACCCAACCAGCCTGTGTTTGCAAACCTCAAAACAGTGTCCAAATTTAGGTGTGTTCCCACGATTGGACAAGCCTTGCTAACCAATCCTGATTGTGCTAATAATTACACAGAAGACCAATTATCAGTCAGACTCAGTGTGGCTCACTTACGCATGCTAGAAGCTACATATATTCACACACAGGGCCGTGTTTTTGGAGACAGAAGGGGTATGTCCATGCATGCCACCTTTTTCAACAAAGCAAAAGCTCGATTGTCAACAATTCCCTGGTCTACTTCTCATGGCAATGCCTTAAACCAGAGTCCACTTGCCTGGTTTGGATTTGAAGAAAAGCTTGGCAGTTAATGGTTCCCTGGTGCATTCTCTATGGCGATGCCTCTACCAATCAGAGACCACTTGCCAACCAATGGGCACTCTCTTCTCAGGCAGTGTAAATTGTTTTTCTCGCAATGTGTCCTAATGAGTGCTTAGACAGGAAGTCTTTTTTTCAGCAATCCTAAATGCTCAATATTCAAGGGGTGCTGCGTTAAACTGACAGGCTATTATTTGACACCTAATGTAAGTCTTCTCTTTGTTGAACACTATAATCTTTTCCGGTGAATAATAAAATGGAATTCCTTCATAACCTCAGTTATAAAATTCATAATTTTCATGTTTGAGGGAATAAACCTTCGTCAGAGCATATTCTCAGACAGAGATAACACCGAAGGGATACTGTATTCATGAAGAATTGTGTGTTGAGTAGATGCATTATCAAGGGTTAATAATTTTAGATCTTAGTCCATCTGGGTACAGTGGACACTGCAAAACTGGACACTTTTGATGGAGCACTCATCTTAAAAGAATCTATTTATCATCTGAAGACCCAGGAAAATCCCCGTATCGGCCCCATTTAGACATGATATACTGTTTGAAAATACAGAACTCCACTGTCCATTTTGCTTCAACCAAAATCTAAAAAGGTGAGTTAGACACGTGTATGGCACAGTGAGCCTTTTTAACCGGTACATTCTTTTCTGATGCCTTTTCCAACCTTTAGTCTGTCCTTGGCTTTTGTAACAAGGATTTTTATTTTTCATTCATTTTTATTTTGAAATATGTAGTCCGCCTTTCCCTGAGCATGAACTGATTTCCTATCACACCTTCTCTACTGTCGATGTAACATTTTGACTCCACACTCATTCTGGCATCTTAATATTTGATTATCTAAATATGGGAGGTGGCACGGTGGCACAGTGGTTAGCACTGCTGCCTCACAGCGCCAGGGATCTGTGTTCAACTCCCGGCTCGGGTCACTGTCTGTGTGGAATTTTGCATGTTCTCCCCGTGTCTGCATGGGTTTTTTCTGGGTGCTCCAGTTTCCTCCCACAGTCTGAAAGATGTGCGGGTTAGGTGGATTGGCCATGCTAAATTGCCCCTTAGTGTCAGGGGGACCAGCTAGGGTAAATACATGGGGTGATGGGAATGGGGCCTGGGTGGGATTGTGGTTGGTGTGGACTCGATGGGCCAAATGGCCTCCTTCTGTACTGTGGGATTCTAACTTGCCCTGTTTCGGTGGATTGGCGCTGATTTTTACAGGCTTGTGTTTGATATTAACGGGGTGGGGGGGGGGGGGGGGTGGTGGCCTTGAGGGTAGCGGTATTTGCTAAGGGCCTCAAAGCGAATGTAGTAACCCAATTTCCGCTTTAATGATGAAATCAGCCTACTGCCAAGCCCAGATCTGACGGCAGGTCATTAATCTGGAACTCTGTTTATCTCTTTACAGATTTTGCCTCACCCACTCTGTATTTCCAGCATTTTCTACTTTTATTTCAGAATTATCTTTATAGGGCACGTGGAATAAACCTTCTTCCAGGTCCTTCAGAAGTAACTTTGGCCACTGGCGCCGTGAATTTACCTTGCTGATGACCAGGGCAAACTCAATATTACAATCTCCATTTTGACTTAGAACTTTGAAAATGAAATTCAAATTCCCTGTGATCAACTTAAAGGGTCACACAACAAGAATTCAAGCTTTCCAACTTCTACTGCAACAAACTAAACACAATGTGGACTAAACCCTTTAACCTACAGAACACATTTTCCCCTTTTAATATTTAAAGCAATCAAAAGTCTCCCTCTCCATGGCTGTACTTTATACTGTCCCTTAACCAATCATTCAATTCTCCCAGAACCCATCCAAACTGATTCTTAGTTCCCAAGGGTTTACTTTGGTTCTTTTTATTTCCAGGCCTGGTAACTTTTAACCCCATAAGTGTCTTTGGTGAGGGTTGTCCTGGAGATTCTGCCTCTAGCTCAAGCAAGGCAAAATTTTAAATCCTCATGAATTTGGTCTTTTCAACCCAAGCACGAGTTCACACCAGCATTTCTGCACGGCAAACCAAAGAATCTTGCCACCTCTTGATGCTCCATCAGATTCTAGCAGGCTGACTTTGTCCATGAGATTCAATGATATTTTAAAGAGAGAAAAAACCATGTAAGCTCATGTTACAAGGGTTTCTTATGCACTATTCCTTCCTAAGGCACATCCCCATGGCAACTTGAATCATACAGGCCTTGTATTGTGACAGAAGTGCTAATTAACTATCCTTTAGATACCTAACTTAATTCCATCTTTAAATTAAAGACAGTTAATGTATAATTATTTACAAAACCTGACATTCTTAACATATCCCTAAGACTTTGGAAACTCTCAGTCTATCCATAGTCAGCACAGATGCTTCTGTCATTATATACAAGCCTGAACACCTTTCCACTACTTCCCTGTAAGACAACTCTTATCTCCCCCTTAATCTTGAACAATCGACCCATCCAGGTTTGCTGTCAACAGAATGCGGAACAGGTCACATGACCCCCTTCACTCCTCCATTTTATACTAAATTAGAAACAGTCTGAAAACTTATAAACCTCATATTTGTAACAGAGGCTACAGTTCATTGAGCCACAGCTGGACACTCACTTAGCATTCCACAGCTCAGCAGCTGTTGGAAATGATGCTACGACCTTCAAATAGTGACCACCTCTTCATATCAAGAGCAAGCGACTAGCCCATAAGCTTCGTCAGTCTGTTGCCCAAAAAGTCAAGACCAAACCCATGATCTATTAAATTTGCATTTGTTTTACCAACAGATGCCTATATGACCCTGCCAGACTTGGGCCACTGCCAAAGTTCAACATTCACCCCGGGCACTGTCAAATAGAAACATAGAAAGTAGGTGCAGGAGTAGGCCATTTGGCCCTTCGAGCTTGCACCACCATTCAATATGATCATAGTTATATGATCAAATGTTTAACAGGTCCTCGGTTCCCAGCCTTTTCTTTATCGGTCATTTGTGGAGACACTAAAAGGTACTTGCACATTCTCTGTTTCTAGTGTCTTTACATTGTCTCACCAAGATGATGATTTATATCCTTTAACAGGATCCTACTTCTCTGCCGAATAGTTTGTGGATCAGTCAATCCATTAATCCATTAACCTCCTCTCATTTCTGCACCCCCCTCCACTTTCTTTCCTCATCCAGCATATTAAGGAGTTTGCTTAACTTTTCTGATTTTCCTTTTCTGATTGCGGTTTGTCTCATGACCTACAATGATGTTGCAAGACCAACTGTGAATTTCCATTTTTAGTGGAGAGAACTTTATCTTTCTATGTTATTGTACTGAGATTGTAATGATCAGATTACAGTGACGGCTTACAGCACCAGGTTTGATTCCCGGCTTGGGTCACTGTCTGTGCAGAGTCTGCACATTTTCCCCATGTCTGCGTGTATTTCCTCTGGGTGCTCTGGTTTCCTCCCATAGTCCAAAAGACATGCTGGTTAGGTGCATTGGCCCGTGCTAAATTCTCCTTCAGTGTACCCGAACAGGCGCCGGAGAGTGGCGACTAGGGGATTGTCACAGTAACTTCATTGCGGTGTTAATGTAAGCCTACTTGTGACACTAATAAATAAACTAAACTAAACAGTTTCATATTCAACCACATTAAGTTGATCTTTCTCTACACCCTAGCTATGACTGCAACACTACATTCTGCACTCTCTCGTTTCCTTGTCTATGAACGGTATGCTTTATCTGTATACAGCACAAGAAACAATACTTTTCACTATATATTAATACATGTGACAATAATAAATCAAATCAAATCAAGCTGGATGCTCTTACAAGCTTACTGAAGTTTATCGTTTGGAAATCTGAATGCCAGCAGCAACCAAAGGCTTTATTAATATCTGGACAGTCAGCAAACAATATAATGTACTGCAAGATGAGGTTTCTCCACCCCGGGCATATAATAAAGTATAAAATTGTTTTGACATCAAGTCTACTTTGATCCAACACGTCCCTTAACACATGACTCTAATAGGAGTGGTGATTTGGAATAAACTAATCTTGGACATAATATAGATTTTACCTTAGATTCATAAGACAGATTTTACACTGAGCTATGGTTGTGACAAAACTTCAGTACTATTATCTAAAACCTAAAATTTCTTTAATTCCGTCACAAAAAGCAAGGAGCTGAAAACTAGATTCACTTTGATAAATCATCTCACACCTTAACTTGACCCAATTATTCGAGAATTTAGCCGAATGGCCTACTTCTGTGTGTAAGTCTATGACTCTAAGCCAAAGTCAGAGGATCAGAGTAAATGGAGTGCTGAAGATAGAGAAGGAGAAGGTTCAGACGAGGCTAGAATGAAATGTTGAATTTGATACATTGGAGGAAAAAAAAATGAACGAGAACAGGAATGAGTGCAAGATCAGAAGAGGGCACTGGAGATTTGGAAGGTTAGAGATGGAGCTCTAGGTGATGGAGCAAAGAGTTCAGGAGACTGATGAGCAAAGAGGTAAAGCCAAGATGGATAATGTTCTGGAGGTGAAAATAAAAGGCCTTGGTTATGGATGAAGGTATGAGATTTGAAGTTCAATTCTGGATTGAACGCAATACGAAGATCTTATACCTTCGGTTTCAGCCTGATTAAGTAGTCGGGAGGAAAATACACTCATAGCTTGGAGTTTTTGGCAGGAGACAACAGGTTAGTTTTGATGTTCACAATGTTCAAGTGGAGGGAACTATGGCTCATCCATATGGCTGAAGAAGATTAGGGCACACGGAGTTGGGGGTAGTGTGTTAAAGTGGATTGGGGACTGGCTAGCCGACAGGAAGCAAAGAGTCGGAATAAATGGGTGTTTTTCCGGTTGGAGGAAGGTAACTAGTGGCGTGCCGCAGGGATCGGTACTCGGGCCGCAACTGTTTACCATTTATATAGATGATCTGGAGGAGGGGACGGAGTGTAGGGTAACGAAGTTTGCAGACGACACAAAGATAAGTGGAAAAGTGAATCGTGTGGAGGACGGAGAAGATCTGCAGAGAGATTTGGACAGGCTGAGTGAGTGGGCGAGGATATGGCAAATGGAGTATAACGTTGAGAAATGCGAGGTTATACACTTTGGAGGAAATAATAACAAATGGGATTACTATCTCAATGGAAACAAATTAAAACATGCTACCGTGCAAAGGGACCTGGGGGTCCTTGTGCATGAGACGCAAAAGCCCAGTCTGCAGGTACAACAGGTGATCAAGAAGGCAAATGGGATGTTGGCCTATATTGCGAAGGGCATAGAATATAAAAGCAGGGATGTCTTGATGCACCTGTACAGGGCATTGGTGAGGCCGCAGCTGGAATACTGTGTGCAGTATTGGTCCCCTTATATGAGGAAGGATATATTGGCATTGGAGGGAGTGCAGAGAAGGTTCACCAGGTTGATACCGGAGATGAGGGGTTTGGATTATGAGGAGAGGCTGAGGAGATTGGGTTTGTACTCGTTGGAGTTTAGAAGGATGAGGGGGGATCTTATGGAGACTTATAAGATAATGTGGGGGCTGGATAGGGTGGAGGCAGAGAGATTCTTTCCACTTAGTAAGGAAGTTAAAACTAGAGGACACAGCCTCAAAATAAAGGGGGGTCGGTTTAAGACAGAGTTGAGGAGGAACTTCTTCTCCCAGAGGGTGGTGAATCTCTGGAATTCTCTGCCCACTGAGGTGGTGGAGGCTACCTCGGTGAATATGTTTAAAGCGCGGATGGATGGATTCCTGATCGGTAAGGGAATTAAGGGTTATGGGGATCAGGCGGGTAAGTGGTACTGATCCACGTCAGATCAGCCATGATCTTATTGAATGGCGGGGCAGGCTCGAGGGGCTAGATGGCCTACTCCTGCTCCTATTTCTTATGTTCTTATTATCCATGACTTAATCAAAGAAAGGCATCTTAACATGGATTTGTGGGAGCAGGTGCAGAATCAACCTGGAATTTTAATACACACATAGAAATTTACTTCATCCCATGAGAAAATGAATCTGAAAGGAAACATAACAGCAAAAAAATGAGAGGGACAGGAATGAATTCTTGGAGGCGAGGAGAAGAAACCATTCTTAGAAGTGCACTTGCTATATTATGACTGATCGCAAAGAACCATGTGAGAGAAAAGTGTCACAAAGACAGGTCATGGAGGGGACACAGTGATGTTGGGAGGGCAGTTATTGATACCATCACCAGGGTGGCACTGAAACCGTCACTGTAATATGTTCATTAAAATCTCATTACAATAACACAGAAAGATAAAGTTCTCTTCACTACAAATGGAAATTCAAGGTTGGTCTTGCAACATCATTGCAGGTCATGGGGCAAAACCTCAATCAGAAAAGGAGGCATAACAGAATTGAACAATTACACATAGAACTATAGAACATTACCCTCACTAAACCAGGTTGTGAATTCCAGACGTCCATCATCCTCTGGTTGAAGATTATCCTCATGTCCCCTCTAATCCTTCCACCAATAACCTTACATCTGTGCTCCTTGATAATTGACCACTCTGGTAAGGGAAACAGAGCATTCCTGACTACTCTATCTAGACCCCTCCTAATCTTGTAAGTCTCAATTAAGTCTCCTCTCAGCCTACCCTGCTCTAAGCGAAATAATTCCAGCCTATCAAATCTTCCTTCATAGCTGAAATTCTCCAGTTCTGGCAACATTCTTGTAAATTGCCTCTCCATAACAATTACGTCCTTCTTGTAATGTGGTGGCCAGAATTACACACAAAATTCTAGCCATAGCCTAACCAGCATTTTATACAGTTTGAGCATTACATCTCTGTTTTTGTATTCTATACCTCATCCAATAAAGGAAAGCATTCCATTTGCTTTCTTTACCACCTTATTCACCTGTCCTGCCACCTTCAGAGGCTTATGAACAATGACCCCAAAGTCTCTCACTTCCTCGTCCCCTCCCACTATCCTCCTGTGTATTCCCCTGCTTTGTTTGTCCTCCCCAAGTGCATTATCTCACACTTTTCCAGATTGAATTTCATTTGCCACTTCTCCACCAATTCAGCCAAACCATTGATGTAATTCTGGAGTTGACAGCTATCCTCTTCACAACTACATAGCCAACTTTTGTGTCACCTGCAATCATGCCTTCCACATTTAAGTCTTATTTATTAAAATATACAAAAACAGCAAGGGTCAAACACTGAGCCCTGTAGAATCTCACTGGAAACCACTTTCCATTTGCCAAAACCTCCACTGACCATTATCTTTGTTTCCTGTCAATGAGCCAGTTTTAGATCCAACTCGCCATTTTCCCATGGGCCTTTACTTTTCTGACCAGTCTACCATGTGAGACCTTGTCAAATACCTTCCTGAAATTCATGTAGACACCATCCACAGCATTACCCTCATCAACCCTCCTTGTTACTTCCTCAAAAAATGTAAATTAGTAAGGCGTGAACTTCCCTGACAATTGATGTTGACTATCCTCAATTAATCAGTTCCTTTCTAAGTGACACTTCATCCTGTCTTTCAGAATTGACTCTAGTAATTTGCCCACCACCGAAGTCAGACTAGAATTATTTGGCCGATCCCTCGCACTCTTTTTAAATAGTTATATATGTTTGCAGACCTCTGGTACCTTGCCTTCATTTAGTGAGGATTGGAAAATGATCTTCTGAGCACCTGGCTTCCTTTAACCGTCTGAGTTACAATCCATCCAGTCTTGGTGATTTATCCACCTTCAAGGAAGACAATCCCTCCAGTACTTCCTCTCTCATTGCGCTTATTATATTTAATATTTCATAACCCTCCCCTTTAGGAAACGTAGTGAAGGACATGCTCTTGTCTACATCAACAGTGACGAAGTGGAAAAGGTCAAGATCTTCAAGTTTCGAGGTGTTCAGATCACCAACAATCTGTCTTGGTCCCTCAACGCCGACCTATAGTTAAGAAAGCCCACCAACGTCTCTAATTTCTCAGGAGGCTAAGGAAATTCGGCATGTCCATTCTGACTCTCACCAATTTTTACAGATGCACCATAGAAAACAACCTTTCTGGATGTATCACAGCTTGGTTTGGTTCCTGCTCTGACCAAGACTGCAAGAAACTATGAAGGGTCGTGAATGAAGCCCAATCCATCATGCAAACCAGCCTCCCATCCATTGACTCTGCCTATACTTTCCGCTGCCTCAGAAAAGCAGCCAGCATAATCAAAGACCCCAAGCACCCCGGACATTCTCTCTTCTACCTTCTTCTGACAGGAGAAAGATACAAAAATCTGAGAACGTGTACCAATTGACACAAGAACAGCTTCTTCCCTGCTGCCATCAGACTTTTGAATGGACCTATCTTATATTAAATTGAACTTTTCCTTCACCCTATCTGTAATTGTAACACTATATTCTGCACCCCCTCCTTTCCTTCTCCCCTATGTACTCTATGAACAGTATGTTTTGCCTGTACAGTGCACAAGAAACAATACTTTCCACTGTATCCCAATACACGTGACAATAATAAATCAAATCAAAAATGTAATTAGAATGTCTGCATCATCCCTCTCCACTGTGAAGACAAAGTACACATTAAGAACCTCCCTACATCTTTTGCACAAGTTATACTGTACATCCCTGATAGAACTTGCCCTTTCCTTAGTTATCCTCCTGCTCTTAACGAACTGATAAAACATCTTGGGTTTCCCTCAATTATACATGCCAACATTTTAATATCCTTTATTTGCTTTCCTAATTTCCTTTATTTTTACTTCATTCCTGTACTTTCTATACTCCTCTAGGCTTTCTTCAGTATTAGGTTTTTTATGACTGTCATAAACTTTATTTTTCTGCATTATTTTACCCTGTACGCTTCTGGATAAGCAGGGGGCTCTTGATTTGGCAGTAACACCATTTTTCTTTGGGGGGGGTCAAGTCTACTAGTGCCTCTAAAATCTTACTCTTGAATGCCTCCTGTTGATCTATCACTATAACCAGTCCATTTCGCCAGATCACCTCGCAACTTTATAAAATTTGTTTTTCCTCAATTTAGAAATGTTTCAGTTACATCGGATAAATTAGTATGCTGTGCGCACCAAGTTACTCTTGACTGTGAGAGAGGCTGGACTATACATGATGCTATACAAGTTCTGCAGGCTCTGGACTCCATCTTTTGAAATCATGATTTATCTATTCCAAAAGCAAAGGAAATCATCACTCCAGTTAAACGTGTTAATTCTGGTGCGGCTCATTTTATGACCAAGAGCAATGTTACTTAACAAAAGCCATAGAAAATCAATATTTTGGGACCCCTAATAGTTATAGTATTACAGTATTCACTCGGTTTTTTGCATCTATTTAATCCAGAATTTTAAGAGGAAAGTAAAGGTAAAAATTCCTGAATAAGAATGGACAAGCTGAAACTCAGCGGAATCTCATTACTTTTCAGCAATAAATTGGAAAAGTTTTGCATTTTTAATCCCCGTATTGATCAGTGCAGTTGAAAGCCTGCAGACGAGAATGGACTAATATCTGCTTCAGCATCTAAAGCAGCTAACGCTGGGCAACTAATCAACTGATAAAGTAGAAAGTCTCTATGAATAGGTGAAGAGAGAAGACCTCTGGTCCTAGTCATTTGCCAGAAGAGAATTACAAGAAAATCAAGGCAGACAACTATTAACACCCAACACCTGCATTTCCCAGTGATCGTTTGCCCTACAAAATAATTCAACACAAAAACATCACACCAAAACTGCTGAAGCTGCGTCAAAAACATTGTAATACATTTTGTTTTCAAAAAAATTAAACTGTTCTACTAAAATAAACGTGAATAATGGCGGCCATTTCTAATTCATGCAATGCTATTTTCTATCTACAGAAAGCATTCCCAAATCAGCAAATGTCTACACTAACATAGAAAGGACTAATTGAAGAGAAAGGCAGTTGCTAATAAGTTCAATAGGTCTGTCCGAAAGTAAGTGGGTGAGGGACTGCATGCTTCTGTGTTTGAACAGCAGTTCTACTCAACACTACGCCTCTAACGTGTCTACATTCCTCAGCAATGCAAATGTGTCTAATACAATCAAGAGAGTAAAACAAGAGCATGCACATCTTACCTTGATGAACTAATAATTTGATATTTTTAAGAGGAAATGAATGGGAGAAAGAGCTGGTATTAGATCAAGTTATTTTTGATGGCAGATTCCATTAGTAAAATGTTAGCATGTAGCTTTTCTCAGGAAAAAAAAACTTGTAATCTCTAGCTTTCCAGCCAGTAAGCACCAGATAGCTTTTGACAAAGTTGCTGCCGCCACCAAAGCTGTGCAAAAAGCAGCTAATGAGAAAAGTACTTCAGATGTTTTGTCTTCCCTTCAGCAGGCTGGGATGAATGATATCAGGGTTGTGTGTTGCAAGGAAACAAAAAAAGTCAAATGAAATAGCACCAATGACATTTGTGCACTCTCCTCTTCCCAAACATCTGTAACCAATGTGATTCAGAAGAAAATCAGTCCGAAGGCCACCTCAGGTGAGCACAATAAACCCAATGCACTCTCTGTTTCCAAAATGGTAACACTTTAAGGTTTTAAAAAGTAAACTATTGTTTCCTTTTCCCTTGTTCTATCCAATCGACCAATAAAGGACTGAAACATTTCATCTACAATTTGGTGTAAATGTTCACCAAATCCCATTGGTTCCCATTCCAGGCTTGTAACTATGGATCGTCTGCCATCAATTTCATTTTGAAGGTGGGTAGGTGGCATTTAACCAAAAAAAAACTTGCAAAAATGTTAATTATGTCAAACTCTTAGTATTTTGTTGTAATACTATTGATATGTTCAATTTCACTGGAAGGTCAATGACAAGATTAAGAGCTGGATGGTTGATGCTCAAAGATTCCATCGCCTTCCTCATCTCACTGAACTGCTGAAGCATGAGACAATACTCATAAAAAGCATGATGCCCAACATTGTAGGTGGAATTAAAAAAATAAACTTAAGCAGTCAGTGAGTTCTGTTTCTTATAGCAGTATTTTCTACAAGAGTTTAGAACCAATGGTGGCAACTTGTCATATGCCAGCTGAGCATTTTAAGGTTGCCAGTTACATTGCACCATCTAATTTGTGGTGTTATTTGATCATCATCATAATGTGTTGAGAAAGCTGTCAAATTTTCTCTTATCTGCATATTATATGCTAGAAAATGTTCTTGGACAGCAGGGTCCGGTAATGGTCCTGTGGTTGTCATTTACATCCCCCCTGGATATATCTTTTGTTTCTTTACTGTCCATTAACACCCTCCTTTTGCCTTGCACCATCATCCATTTTGTCATTCAAGTACTTCTGGTCTCTGCCCTAACAGAGATCTCGCCTTTCCTTCTTTCAATCCCGCCAACCTTTTGCCTTTTTTTTCCCTGACTCAGGTGCTGCTTATAAACTGTTACCTATAATTTCTTTCAGTTCTGTTGAAAGATCATCAGTCCAAAATATTACCTCTGTATCTCACTCCACAGATGCTGCCCGACCTGTTGAATGCTTCCAGCATTTTGTCAAGTAATTGGCAGCCCTGTTAACAGACATAATCATGCCTGCTCTTTGAAAAAATTAATTAGTCCTACTCTCCTACTCTTTACCTATAGCCTTGCAAAATTTTCCTTTTCAGGTATATATCCAACTCTTTTGAAAGTTACTATTGAATCTGCTTCCACCACCAGTTCAGGCAGTGCATTCCAGATCATAGCAGCTCATTGTGTAAAACAAGGCATTTTACGTCAGCTTCTTTTGCCAATTATCTTAAATCGGTGCCCTTTGGTTAGCAAGCGTACAGCAATGTTCAAAAAAAACTTCCATTTGCAATGCCGACAGCATAAGAAGGATATACTTCTTATAAATAGAAGTGATCCTCCTATTGACAAATTATGAGAGAAAGCAGCTTATTTCCTCTAAACTGCAATCCCAATGTAAAATAAACGCATCCTGGAGAAAGGTTGCCGTCGACTAACTGTTAAGAAAAAGGTAAGGAGAACACATTAAAATGCTCCCAAAAGTTATGGATTTCATACTTTTAAATTAATTAAAAAGCACAAAATGTAGAATAGCAGAAAAATAGTTTATATGCTGGAAATATTTATTATCATGAGTATTAGTTCACAAGTTACCCCAAAAGTGTATACAAAACTATAAATAGAAATGATTAGCATTTTTGCCTATGCTCCATTGGAAAAGCCAAGTTAAAAGGTATTGTGGTACTTACTCTGAAGAATCTATGAAGTATATTACAAGTGCACCAATGCTGAGAGCAAAGACCAAGACCACCTGAAAAAGAGAAAAGAAACAGCTTTTGAGATAGAAGACCAAAAAGAAGGGATTAACAAAAGTAAAGTGAACTATAAATACAGTCAGCAAGATTCATATTACTGTGGACTTCTAATCAATATTAACTTCATCCACACAAAGATGGCGCCAAATTAAATGTGCCAGTGTTTTGCTGAGACACATTGCTGTGTCTCTTTGTTATAAATAACACTTTTTTCTCCTTATGCTTCACCTATTAATAAATCCCTCAAGTTCTGGGCTCTGAATTCAATGTTTCATCTCAGTAACACTCAAAAAAAAATTATGCATTATAACTAACTTGTGGTCAGACATTTAGGCGAATCATTTGACGAGCCTGTCAAATTTGATCTAAAATTAATCATATGGCCGTAACAAAGTCTTTTGAAATATTTGAGGCTGGGGATATATATAAATGACTTGGTGAAGTGACTGAAGGTATGGTTGCTAAATTTGCACAAAGATAAGTAGGAAAGTAAATTGTGAGGAGGACATAAGGAGACAAAGAAAGGCTGAGTGAGTGGGCAAAACTCTGGCAAATGGAGTATTATGTGGGAACATGTAAAATTGTCCATTTTGGCAGGAAGAGTGAGAGATTGCAGAGCTCCGGGGTGCACAGGGTGTCCTAGCGCAAATAAGGCTAAAATACAGGTACAGCCGGTAATTAGGAAAGCTAATAGAATGTTATTGTGAGGGGAATTGATTACAAAAGTAGGGAGGTTATGCTTCAGTTGTACAGAGCATTGCTGAGACCACATCAGTAGTACTATGTAAAGTATTGGTTCCCTCATTTAAGGAAAGATGTAAATGCTACAGAAGCAATTTAGAGATGGTTTACTAGACTAATACCAGGAATGGGCAGGTTGTCTTACAAGGAAAGAGAGAGGTTAGGTTTATATCCACGAGAGTTTAGAAGAGTAAGAGGCAACTTGATCGAAATATTTAAGATCCTGAGGGGTATTGACAGGACAGATGTGGAGAATCTAGAACTAGGGGGTCACCGTTTAAAAATAAAAGGGTCGCTCATTTACGACAAAGATGAGGAAAAAATTTTCTTTTGGAGAGTCGCGAGTCTCTAGAATCTGTTCCTCAATGAGCAGTGTAGGAAGAGTCTTTGAATATTTTTAAGGCAGAGCTAGACAGATCTTTCTATCTAAGGGAAAGGTTATTGGGGGTAGGCAGGGATGTGGAGATGAAGTTACAATCAGATCTTATTGAATAGCGGAGGAGACTTGAGGGGCCAATTGGCCTCCTCCTGCATGAATTTATATGCTTGTATGTACTTAAATAATCAATAGGAACAGGAGTAGGCTATTCAGCCCATCTAGCCTGTTCTGCCATTCAATGAGATCATGGCTGATCTGTGGCCTAGCTTCAAATACCTGCCTTTGGCCCATATCTCTTAACACCTTTACTTAACAAAAGATGATCTATCTCAGATTTAAAATTAGCAACTGATCTCGCATCAACTGCCATTGTGTGAGGAAATGCTTCCCAACATCTCTCCTGAACAATCTGGCCCTAATTTTTGGATTATGCCCCTAGTTCTAGAATCTCCAACCAGTGGAAATAGTTCATATTTATGTACTCGGTCTTTTCCAGTCAATACCTTGAAGACTTTAATCACATCACCCCTTCACCTTCTAAATTCTAGAGAAGACAAGTCTAATTTGTATAATCTCTCCTCACAATTAAACCCCTGAAGTCCAAGTATCATTCTTGTAAGACATTTGGCACCAATCCATGCAAGGTTAATGGTAAATTGTCATCAGACTAAAGGGTACTAAAGCGAAGGGGGTCATAACTTTTCATTCAACTAAACAGTTCTGACGAAGAGTCGATAGAACCATAGAAAATGACAGCTCAGAAACAGGCCTTTTGGCCCTTCTTGTCTGTGCCAAACCATTTTTTGCCTAGTCCCACTGACCTGCACTTGGACCATATCCCTCCACGCCCCTCTCACCCATGAACCCGTCCAAGTTTTTCTTAAATGTTAAAAGTGACCCCGCATTTACCACTTTATCCGGCAGCTCATTCCACACTCCCACCACTCTCTGCGTGAAGAAGCCCCCCCTAATATTCCCTTTAAACTTTTCTCCTTTCACCCTTAACCCATGCCCTCTGGTCTTCTTCTCCCCTAGCCTCAGTGGAAAAAGCCTGCTTGCATTCACTCTATCTATACCCATCAAAATCTTATACACCTCTATCAAATCTCCCCTCAATCTTCTACGCTCCAGGGAATAAAGTCCCAACCTATTCAATCTCTCTCTGTAACTCAGCTTCTCAAGTCCTGGCAACATCCTTGTGAACCTTCTCTGCACTCTTTCAACCTTATTTACATCCTTCCTGTAACTAGGTGACCAAAACTGTACACAATACTCCAAATTCAGCCTCACCAATGCCTTATATAACCTTACCATAACACTCCAACTTTTATACTCGATACTCCGATTTATAAAGGCCAATGTACCAAAGGCACTCTTTACGACCCTATCCACCTGTCACTTTTAGGGAATTCTGTACCTGTATTCCCAGATCCCTCTGTTCAACTGCACTCTTCAGAGTCCTACCATTTACCCTGTACGTTCTACTTTGGTTTGTCTTTCCAAAGTGCAATATCTCACACTTGTCTGTGTTAAATTCCATTTGCTATTTTTCAGCCCATTTTTCTAGTTGGTCCAAATCCCTCTGCAAGCTTTGAAAACCTTCCTCACTGTCCACTACACCTCCAATCTTTGTATCATCAGCAAATTTGCTGATCCAATTTTCCACATTATCATCCAGATCATTGATATAGATGACAAACAACAATGGACCCAATACCGATCCCTGCGGCACACACTAGTCACAGGCCTCCACTCAGAGAAGCAATCCTCCACAACCACTCTCTGGCTTCTTCCATTGAGCCAGTGTCTAATCCAATTTACTACCTCCCCATGTATACCTAGCGACTGAACCTTCCTAACTAACCTCCCATGAGGCTTGTCAAAGGCCTTGTTGAAATCCAGGTAGACAACATCCAACATCCACCGCCTTCCCTTCATCCACTTTCCTGGTAACCTCCTCGAAAAACTCCAATAGATTGGCCAAAAATGACCTACCACGCACAAAGCCATGTTGACTCTCCTAATAAGTCCCTGTCTATCCAAATATTTGTAGATCTTATCCCTTATCACACCTTCAAATAACTTGCCCACCACCGACGTCAAACTTACTGGCCTATAATTTCCCGGATTTCTTTTGGAACCTTTTTTATACTCAAAAAATAAATCTACTTTCGCTTTTCAATTACTGACTCTGTAATTGTGGACATGTTAAGTTTATTTTTGTTAATAATATAATAATACAACACAGAAGGAAGCCATTGTGTCTGTGCAGGACTTTGAAAGAGCTATCCAACTAGTCTCATTACCCTGTTCTTATAGCCATGCACATTTTCCTTATTCAAGTAAATACAAAATTCTCTTTTCTGCTTTCACCGTCCTTTTCGGCAGAGCATTCCAGAACATAAGAACTCGCTGTGTAAAAAATCTCAAATGTCATCCCCTGGATTTTTCTCTTGCCAAATATCTTATCTTTGTCTTCTTGTTATCAATCCTCCTGCCAGTGGAAACAATTTCAAACTATCTACTTCATAAACGCCTTATCATTTTGAATTCTAATTTTGAATTTTAAAACTACCCTTAAACCCCTCTGCTCAAAGGGGCAGCATGGTGGCACAGCGGTTAGCATTGCTGCCTCACAACACCAGGGACCCAGGTTCAATTCTGGCCCGGGGTCACTGTCTGTGTGGAGTTTCCACATTCTCCCCGTGTCTGGTTGGGTTTCCTCCGGGTGCTCCGATTTCTTCCCACAGTCCAAAGATGTGCGGGTTAGGTGGATTGGCCATGGTAAATTGACCCTAGTATCAGGGGATTAGCAGGGTAAATATGTGGGGTTACGGGAACAGGGCCTGGGTGGGATTGTGATCGGTGCAGACTCAATGGGCCGAATGGCCTCCTTCTGCACTGTTTCTATAGTTCTAAGGGGAAACAAGCCCAAAATCTCCAGTCTCCTCACCACGCTTCTGTGATTCACTCAAGTCCCTTGACCAGACCTAGGGGGCATGTGGAGCCTGAAGGGTCAGTCCTTCGTGAATGTCCTTTCCACCTTCCCAAAAGACTTGACATCACAACTGATGATTAAAGTGACTCTGGGTTTTACGGCTTTATGTTGTGAGGTGAGGTTTACTGAATGTGACATTTCACGGGTGAGAAATTTGGTAAGGTTGCATGATCCAGGTCTCTAACGTGCAGGGTTATGTGGCTGCATGCAGGCTATGTAACTCAGAATGTGAAGGTAACAAAGAATGTAGGTCCAAAATTCTAAGCCTGAAGTGAGTGTCAACAT
Organism: Mustelus asterias; assembly: GCF_964213995.1. Lineage (NCBI taxonomy): Eukaryota > Metazoa > Chordata > Chondrichthyes > Carcharhiniformes > Triakidae > Mustelus > Mustelus asterias. The sequence goes on along the minus strand of NC_135828.1, from coordinate 13,688,893 downwards.
TAGAATGAGTTTTTTTTCCCCGTTGTGCTCTGCAGCACCACGGGTAACCCCTAGGCTAAAAAAGTTGGATGCAAGCAGCAGATTGTCCCTTACACATTTAGATCAATAGCCACTCAGCCCCAAGGAAAAGCAAGCATGCCATGTATAGCTGGCATCAGATAAAAATATCAGCTGTTGTAACATCATATCAAACACCTGAAGTACAATTACAATTAAAAACAAAATAATTCATCAGCTACGTAGCAGGCATTCTATTTCAACCTGTTGACACCAGGAGCCTGTGAAAAATTGTGTATATGCTTTAGCTGCATGAACAAAATTGTGATCAGCATGAAGGGAAGTGACGCACTTTCGATGGACATATTCTGCACCGCTTTCGCAGAAGGAGTCTGAATCCAAGGGAACCGAGCTGGATTTTCATTACTTACATTAACCCAAAATTCAGGCACTAAATTGAGACCAGAGCTTATGGTTATTTAGAGCAGTCTGCATCATTCAAAAATCTCATTCGTCTTCACAAAGACCAGAAAACGATGCTCAGCCTGTTCCTCAATGACCCTTCTCCCACTCTTTCACCACCAGCAACAATAGTAAAAGAATAATTCCTTGTCCAAACCAATTAATATTTAAGTCAGTCCATTATCTATTACCTCACTTTTGAATTCGTTTTTATATCTTTCCCCCAGCTAGAAGATGGCCGGTTGGCTGCCAAACAGCCTTGAGCAATGACGATCTTGAGCTAGTCACTGTGGCAACATAGGTGAGAGCATGAAAAGGAACAAACTATCAACCTTGCAGGTAAATTAATACAATCAATCCTCATAATATATTCTGAGGCTTTGTTTATGCAACTGACATAAATTTGGAATTATGATTGCAATCACTCATTGTGTATATGCATAGATGCATACAGGCACATATATGAGCGCACACACACACACAACCTATTATTCTATGTTCAATTGGAACCTATAGTTTTCCTGCTTGGTACATACTGTTGTCATTCTTCTAAAGGATGAATGACACATTAAAAAAAATAGTTATAGGGGATCTGTAAGGTATAACATTCAGCAGAACTAGTAACTTTTGCTCTCTTCATACTCTTATTGCAGGGAGCAAGGCAAGCATGTTATTTCAATCAAACTGTAGCTTGTAGCCACAACATTGCTACAAACATCTGAGATTTTCATTTGTTGCAAAACACTGATACTTCATAAATATATGGGGGGAATTTTCCCATCTTGCCCGCCAGTGGGCAGAGGGCGGACCACACAAAGGTCCATTGACCTTGGGCAGGAATCTCCGGTTTTGGGGTGAGTGCGGATGCACACACGCGCACGCACGCACACACACACACATCTCTTCTTCTGAGGCAGTCCCTCAGGGTTGAGGATGACTTGCTTCCATTGTGATTTGATAGGTTCTAAAATGGTCAAATGCCGGGTCTGCAGTCTCTGCCACATGGAGGGCATGCGGAGCCTGAAGGGTCAGGTATTTTATATATACATATATATATATAAAAAAATGTAATAAATATTTTATACACGTGTCTGTAAATTCTGACAGAACACACACTGCTGTAACCAAAGAAAAAGTTTCAAAATGATTCATGATTTCTGGACAGCACTACAGGAGCTGCATGGAACTTGTGTCTGAGAAAATAAGGACTCCATCCAAGTGTAAGATTACTTTATTGGCTAACCACGTGCTCAGATTCCCCAGTTATTGGCATGGTTTTCTATTAGAGTTGTCAGTAGGTTTGAGTACAACCATGACAATGAGTAATAAAGGGGCCATCAATGTTACCACTCCCCTTGATAACAAATAACTAGTACATTCTATAAGCCTAACTGACTTATTTTAAAGAGTAAAATATGCTTAAATTTAACATTTATATTAAGGCTGCCGAATATAAACTGAAATTTAAAATATATTAGCAGTCCAGGCCACCATGGTCATGGGCATGCATTAAATTGTGGTGTTTCCACACAAGTTGCTCTAGGTAAATATTTAAATGATGCAATCGTTATACACATAATGGCAACAAACACTGAAACATAAACTGAAATGTTCACCGAAAGAAATACTGAAATATCAATGTATTGCAATGTGTGGAAATAACAAATTTTTAAACAATATTAGGGTTACAAACTATATATTTTCAGTAAAATTACATTCTGCCTCTGCCCCATTTTCAATAATATAAGTGAGGAAAATTTGCCAGTTCAGCTGAATGTTCTACCTTACAGATCCCCTATTACTATTTTTTAACGTGTCAAACGGTTACCCATCCTTTAGAAGAATGATAATATGTACCCAATGTGACATTAGTGTACCTTTAAGAGATGTTGTTTTTAAATCATATTCTCTGCAGCTCTCACAGCCTCAGCTCTCATTGTTGCCAGGTTGTCTGTAAGAGTCCTTTCATTGCTCCTTCAGTGGTTTAAATGGGGTTGTTTATTTTAACCTTGGGATCTTTTATGACCCTGCATTGTTAGAAGGGAGACTGGTTGGCAGGACAGTTTTTTGTTCTTCCGAATGAATTTAAGTTTCATTTTCTGTTCGGCTGGCTGCAGTTTGAGTTTTAGAAGGGACATCAAGCTGAAAAGAAGTCTTTCTCTCTCGCCCTGGTTTTAGAAATTCTGCTGGTTAGCTGAAAGCAAGGCTTCTCGTCTTCCTGCAGTAGAAAATCTGTTGCTGGTGGCTTGACCAGAGTCTCTCCCTGGTGTTCTGGGAAGCTGTTCTGACTTCATACTGTTCTGGGTTTATCGTTCATATTAAGGCATTAGTCTTTGTTGTGTTATACCTGTGGAAAGGGTTTTGTCTCTGGGAAGTTTTGTTTGATTGGAACATTTTAGATATATTTGTTAAGGGTTATACATTATCATGGTTGTTTTGTTTGTAATTGATAAAAGGTATTACTAATTTTCTTTCAATACATGTTAACTATATGCTTAAATAAACTTTGTTTGATAAAAGCTCCTTAGTGGGTCATTCCAATCATACCTGAGGTGAAACATATCATGCTTACCCTAGCCAAATTCAAAGTGCAAAACTTGTGATCCAGGTTGGCTCCATAAAATACTTGAGTGTTTCTGATCTGAATTATAACACCAGCAGAAAAATATAGGTTCTAACTGATCAAAGAATAAAAAGTCAAGCACACAAGTCGAACCATAAATAGATAATAGCACGAGGCAAATGTCGACGGGTACAAAGGCATCGAATATGAAAATACACAAGGCAATACGCTGTCATTTGCAGAAATAAACTTCAGTGTCGAGAGGCTACTGTCTAATGCTCACTGGTACAACTGCAAAACATTTTTCTGTGCAACAAACTGAACAACAATTTAAGCATCACTATTTACATGAAGAGACAGTCTCAGGATACTTTACAATCCAAAGACACTGACTGGAGAGGCAAGTGTTATAGAAAATAACCTTCGTGCACAGGTAAAGATCAAACTGCAAAAACTAAAGCATTCAAGAGATTGCCTGCTCCCTGAACCCTGCCATCCCTTCAACGGGTGATTTTGTTAGCAGTCTGTAAAGTAATTTGACATGGCTAAACCCGCCTGGAAACATCCCAATAAAATGAAACTAGTTTTCACTCTTACCAAACACTTGGGGACATTTTGCAAATTGGACCTTACATGCATTAAAAGTTCAAGTACCAACAATGCAGCAGCTAACAATCTGAAGCAGTTTATGCAATGAAGTGACTGTGTCATTTACCACCAATATACCACTTTATGTAATTTCAAAAAGAGTAATTGAATGATTGCAATCAGATCAGTAAATTCCATGGCCTCAATGTGGACATAGAATAGAATCCTAGAATCACCACAGTGCAGAAGGAGACCATTCAGCCCATCAAGCCTGCACCGACAACAATCCCACCCAGGCCCTGTCCCGGTAACCCCATGTATTTACCCTGCTAATCCCCTTGGCACTAAGGGGCAATTTAGCATGGCCAACCAACCTAACCCATACATCTTTAGAGTGTGGGAGGAAACTGGAGCACCTGGAGGAAACCCATGCAGACACAGGAAGAACATGCAAATACCACAGAGACAGTCACCCAAAGTCGGAATGGAACCCGGGCCCCTGGCGCTGTGAAGCAGCAGTGCTAACCACTGTGCCACCATGCCGTCCTTAAATAATTGGGTCGCGGTTGCACGTGCTCAGTGATGATTTGTCTGAGGAGCTGATTTTAATGCAAAGCGGGTTAAAGATTTATGAACTAGCTTTTTCAAAGTTTAACATCTGTAAAATATCAGAGAAATATAACAGCTTTTTAAAGTCAAATTTGAGTACTGTCAGAACGCTGCTAAAAACATTCTCTCGTTGTGCAACCCTCGCAAGACCATTTTCAAATGATATACACCCAAAACATTTTAAAACTCTCCATCATTATTCCCCATGAAAATATGCTGAGAATAACATTTGCACCATAGCAATAAAACATGTGCTTTTAATAATCAGTATCACAAAGGGTGAGGGACAGGAAAAGTGGAGAACACTCCAGATTTAGCACCAGCACGGTCATTTTTCCACCCACACTCTTTAAGAGTACTCTGGAGGACAGAAAGACAACGCAGATCTACGCAGTTTACAGATTTTAAAAATAATACTAAAACACTGTGCTCAGGGTCACAAATAGCCACAATAACTTGCATTAATCCTTGAGGAAGTAAGTCCTAAGGATCTTGACAAAAAGGGACAGAGTGGTGGCACTGAGCAGAAATTAAGAGAAGAGTTGCAGAGGCAATCAAAGCCATAGGTCTTGAGAAGAGTGGCGAATCGAAGAATGTAGTTCTTGACCGACTGGCCTCGGGGCGATTCCAGAGTGCAGACTCATGGCACAGCCATGTGATCAGGGAGGGGATTGTGGCTACGGAGCAGATCGGAGTTAGAAGAGGCGGTGTGAACTGGGATACATTTGTGCAGCAGGTTGCATAGGTAAAGTGGAGTGAGGTAAGGGTGAGTGCTCCCCTGAGTGACTTATTGACAGTTTTCACCTGGTCTCAATGACTAAAAACCACAATAAAGGCCACAAACGTTAGTTCAGAATTCAGATAGGCTTGGCCTGGGAAAAGGTGGATACATGCAATTATTGGCCCACCTGCAGTGGTGAGGGCAGTAATGGAGCTCTTAGAAAAGCTGTTAAGTGGCAAGTCTAATACTTAAATATGGCTCCATTAGTTGGAGTGGCACTTATGTGCTTCTCCTTAGAAAACAAATTCTCACAAGAAAGTAAACCTCTTAAACCTCTGCAATTGTACTTGGATGTTTATCCAGTTAGTTTATACTTGGGTTATGAAATGTAATCAGTCTGATTGACACCTCAGGCTTTCTGTAGTCATGTGGCTGTGTCATGAGGCTGCCTCTGGAGGCAGACATCTTAACCTCAGTTCAATGAAGACGTTTCACTGGCTACATACTGAAGAAGACTGCTGTCCTTTATACTTGAAACAGCATGCAACAAGATGGGAATATTGGGATATAATGGGCTGCAGTCAAATGCATATTTAAAGAACTAGAACATATTATTTGCTTTGTGTTAAACTTGCTTTTATATGTAAAAGGGATTTGTACTAGAATGATCAGGATATGCTCATTTGTTATCGAGAATGGACAACGTACAGTATTTAAAATGAAGCACCAGGAAGTTCACTTTTCCTTAGATAAATTAAGGTTAAAAAAAAATCAGAGCAAATTTCAACCACCCACATATACAAAGAAGAGACTTAGTAATGGTGTTTAAAATGATGAGGGGTTTTGATAAAGTAGGAAAGGGAGAAGTTGTTTCCATTGGCAAGAGGATCAGAAACCAGAGGAAGCTGATTTTGGATAACTGGCAAAATATCCAGCCGGGAGATGAGCAGAATCTATTTTCCCTCGCACGGTGAATTTTATAACCTGGAATGCACTGGCTGTAAGAATGGTGGAAATAGATTCAATAACAATTTTCAAAAGGGAATTGGATAAATACGAAAAAAGAAAAAATAAGTGTAGGCCACTGAGAAAGAGAATGAGAGTGGGATTAATTGAGTTGCTCTTTCCAAGAGGCAGCAGAGACATGGTTGACTGAATGGCCTCCTTTATGCACTTTTTAAATTATTCTCTAGTGGTAGTGAGCTGTCTCTTGAATCATTGCAGTCCATGTGTTGGTAGACCCAGAGTACCCCTTTCTGTAATCGATTGATATGACTGAGTGGCCACTTCAGAAGAGTCAACCACATTGCTGTGAATCTGGAGTCACGTGTAAGTCAGATAGGTACGGGTGACAGATTTCCTCCCTAGAGGACATTAATGAACCAAATGAGTGTTCATGACAATCCGGTATTATCATTATGATTATTAATCTCATTAATGAGAAGAGCATTTTAATTTCAGATTTATAAATTGAATTTAAATTCCCCCAGCTGCCATGGTAGATTTGAACTCATGGATACGGAGCATTAGTCCAGGCCTCTGGCTTACTAGCCCAGTAACATTACCACCTGCTCTCATCTTCTTTAACATTCAATATATATGTACCCTGCACACTTTAGAAACAGGCCAGTGATGCAGTCAAAGACAAGCCTTTAGCAATAGCTCAGTGTAGCAATATGCACTTAACCAGAACCAACAATTAAATAGTAAGATGTAGAGGTTTCCACCAAAGTATTAGCCATTTATTCAAAATAGTTATTCAATTTTCCTGTTGCAAATCATCTTAAGTTTGTTAACCAAGAGCAAGCATAGCTTTCACTACCAGCTCTGCACAACATAACTGCGGAACACTTCATTTTTGTTGAAGATGGTCAGCCTGGCTCAGTTAGTAGCACTTTTGCTCCTTAGTCAGGTGTAAATCCCACCCCAACACTTAGCATTTAAACTAGGCTGTCACTCCATGCAGCGCTGAGGAACTTCTGTATTGTGAGAGAGGCTGTCCTTCCGGTGAAAGATTAAAGCAAGGCCACATATTATTCAGGTGCCGGCTAAACTCCCAGGGCACTGGGAGTTTTTTTTTAATGAAAAACAAATAGTTTTCTTGTTGTCCTAGCCAACATTCCTCTAACGGTAATGGCCTTCAAATAACCAACATATTTATTACTCAATATACATCATATTCATGAATCCTTTAATGTGGATGTCAATTATTAGGATTGCCTTGGTTATTGATGTTTTTGTAACTCTGTCAGCCCAAAGACAAGTAGGAAAGATTGGAGAGAGATTATGCTTGTGTGGGTAGAGTAAAATAATAGTCGCAAGTGTTTTTACAACTATATTGTCATCTGGGGGTCCAGTTGGCAGTTTCCTAACTGCACAAACTTTAATAATTCGCAATGACATCAGAACTTCTGATGAGATTACGGACTTGCAGTTACCCGAGTTAGCTTTTCTCCATCGAGAACAAATGATGCAAAGTGATCTTCTGTTACAAGAGAAATGTTTGATCATTAATTAGAAGTAGAAAAGGGGTGAGTTTTGTCCACAGCTGAAACTGCAGATGAATTATCAAGTAGAATGTTAAATATGAAGCCACAAGTATGAAGACCAAGGGTGTGGGAATAATTCTGCATAACAGAATACCTGAATAGTTCTGGTCTGCATAATGTTTACAAATCGACAGTGATTTATTAGAATGAATATGGAGAGCAACAAAGAACCCTCCAGTTAGGTTACTATGACATAGCAATTAATGGAAGAATTGAAATTAGATCATGTACAATGGTGTGTGAAGTCGTGATTTATCAAATGACCAGCTTCAGAAATGTGGAATCTGAATCCAAGAAAATGACACTCTTTAATGCAACATCAAACCACAAAAAAGTAACTATTAGTTAAGTGAAACCCTGGTCCTTGGAAATGCACTTGGTCGGACCCAATCCAGCATCTGGCAGCTGCTAGTCTTTAGCATCAACTGGCTTAAAACTGACAATTTCACAAACACATGTTGTAGCGATAGGCAATGCGGAAACCGGAAAGGTCACATAGTAATAACCATGCTGGGATTGAAGTGGCGGTTTATAAACTGTGCAAACTTTGCTCTGGACCATTCATAATGGCATCAGAACCCCTTGGTGAGGTGAGGATACTGCCTTGTAGTCATTACTCTGGTGTTAGCTGCTCTCTATTTAAAACATACAACTTGAGAAAGATTAATTTGTGTTCCAAAATAATTGGTAGGCCCTTAATTAATGTCAAGAAAGGAAGATTTGGGGGTGGCTTTTCATAATCCATTAAGTGGTGAATTGTAAACCAAGTAGATACTACTGAGTGGCAATCGTTTGTTTCTGCTAAATTTTGTTATTTTTAGTATGAAATATATTCACTGTTACAGAAAAAACAGGGTTCCTATATTGAGATTTGGGGCTCATCACTCTTTACGCGCATGCTCAATCTGAACATTGGGTGCAAAAATACAAAAGCATGCATTCCTCAGCACAATCATCTATGATGGGACAAAATATATTCCCTTCCCCTTAAAGTAGAGACCAAAAGAGGATTAAATTTGAATACAAATTTCATGTTAAACAACACGAGGGAGATTTAAAGGGAAGGTTGACACTTTGGAGAAGGATCAAGTTTCAGAGGATATTAGATGGGTTCAGTTTATTAGCAGAAATTTGACAGAGAATCAGGTTAAGATATCTATGAGCAGCACGGTGGCAATGTGTTAGCACTGCTGCCTCACAGCGCCAAGGACCCAGGTTTGATTCCCAGCTTGGGTCACTGTCTGTGCAGAGTCTGCACGTTCTCCTTGTGTCCACCTGGGTTTCCTCCGGGTGCTCCAGTTTCCTCCTACAGTCTGGTTAAAGAAGTGCTGGTTAAGTGCATTGACCATGCTAAATTCTCCCTCAGTGTACCCAACCAGGTGCCGGAGTGTGGCGACTAGGGAATTTTCACAGTAACTTCATTGCAGTGTTAATGTAAGCCTACCTGTGACACTAATAAATAAAATTTATCTAAATGAATTCAAACTCCTGTAATTTGATCTCTTTACTGTAGTATCTACATTTTAAATATTTTAGAAAGAATGTCACTGATGAGTGATGCTCATTTTTTATTCTTCTCAATTTTAAATGTTCTTTATTTTTGGTACACAATGTATTCACTGTTTAGTTTGGGGATAAAGAAAATGAACTTTTTTTAAAATAACCTCATGCACCATCGTGAGAATTTGAATCAAGTTGTTTTACCATGCTGGCAGCAATTTAAGGACCGTGTAATTATACTTTGTGTCTTTGAAGAGGCACAGGTGAAGCAAATCCACATCCAAAAAGCCCTATTACCAATTTGCATCCAAGAAAATAACATGTTTGAAGGATAGAGTTCAGTTAAAATGACAAATAAAAAGGAGCTTTGCAGAGGCTGAGATAATAGACCTATGATTCAACTCATAGGGAAAGTATTCTGTATCAAAAAAGTGGCTGAATATTTTTTCTTACCAGTTGACATTTTACTATTAATTTTCCATGATGCCACTTTCCCCACCGCTCTTTTCAAATATTTATTCAATGTTCCTCCAAAAGATGCAATGATTTCTGACTAAAGCACTTAGCATGAGAAAGATATTCCATGTTCCCACATTGTGTATTAAGAAATGTCTTGAAACATCTCTTTATTGTGCCAATTTGAAATTGGCAATGTCACTGAATACCCAGCCAAAGGAAATAGTTGTTTATAATCAAAGCCCTTTAGAATTTTTTAAATCTCTAATAAAAAGTCTACATTAAGTCTTTTTTTTTGCCTCCTCTTCAGTAAACACATTTCAGAACAAGTCTTTCCTCGTAACTTTAGTTTCTGTGTTGGAATTATCTTGGTGATTCTACTCTGTGCACTTACTATTGTTTTAATCTGTATTGGTGCAAGCTCAGAATTTCTTTCAGAGAGACAGACAGAGCACTGGTTGAACTTGAACTGAGTGTTTGGACTTTCTTACTGGCAAGTTCACTTGCAGTCAAATCCCGTTAAGAAAGCAGCAATTTTGCAACAAAGTGTTATACTCTCATCAGGATTGCGCTTCAATCAGAATTCCTGTTCACATCTTCATACCAGGACCCAAATAAATCAAATCACAATGCAATCAAAACACAAGTGGAAAAGGTGGCATAATTATTCCATGTTCTCCACATAACTGATCAGAATCTTAACTATGCTGCTGTGGCTTAGAGTGAATTTGCACTGCAGATCAATTAAGTTTAGATGTTAAGAAAAATAAATAATTTAAAGAACGGCTTAGACTAACATGATAATCAAATATTGTGCTTGGCTTAAAAATTTACTGGGAGCAGGTCTGGCATATTGAGATTCCACCAACATAAAAAACCCTCTTCATTCAATTCCAAAGGCGTGTTTATTCTTAGATAGACATACAATGTGACCATCAATATTTGTCTAATATATCCATGGGGAATTTGAGCTTTTTTAAAAAAAAAGTGACAAACAGCACATTTTCTTCAATGAGACTGACTTGGCCCCAAGAACTAGATCTGCCAAAATGACAAGTAGATTTAAATGGCATTTGCTCTTGAAAAGGAATTCCTAATTAAAATCAGGAAAGGGGGGAAAAAAATCAAAACATTTTCCACTGCTACATCCTTGTAGCTGAATTAAGCACTGATTTCAGAACGCTGAATTTACATTTACCTAAAATGTTTCTCAGCAAATGTAACTTTGAGTCCAAGTGCTTGTGCAATTTCCCAAATTGCACAATCCATTTTCCCATATACTCAATAGATCATGGTGACAGGTTACATGCAAATGGCATTATAAATCATGACTATCAAGCTTCAACAGTTACTAATGTTACCAGGACATGGAAATGTTGTGTCCTTGCGACATAATCCAACTCCAATGCATACAGATTCCATGATGCCAATGTATTCCAATTGTATTCCAATTCCTGGACATACTCTCTTCCACCTTCTTCCGTCGGGAAAAAGATACAAAAGTCTGAGGTCATGTACCAACCGACTCAAGAACAGCTTCTTCCCTGCTGCCATCAGACTTTTGAACGGACCTACCTCACATTAAGTTGATCCTTCTCTACACCCTAGCTATGACTGTAACACTACATTCTGCACTCTGTCCTTTCCTTCTCTATGAAGGGTATGCTTTGACTGTATAGCACAAGAAACAATGCTTTTCACTGTATACTAATACGTGACAATAATAAATCAAATCAAATCCCAGGAAAAATATGTTATGATTTCAGCTGACGCAAACTAGTTTTATTTTATAAGGCAATCGAGTCTACCTAACATACTTAAATTAATATAAATCTTGCTCACCCATCACATCCAAAGCATTATACTTGAAAAACAGCAATGATAAATTTAATTAAAATAGCTATGAAAACAGGCCAACATTTTCAGAAGTAACAGTCAGAAGAATCAATAAACAAAATCCAAGGAGCATTTGAAAACTCTTGATAAAGATAGTGCTCAAAATAAGGTTTCAACATAATAAAGACATAAAATATACAGCAACATTATTGAACTTACTCATATTCTTTTAATATTTTCTTTTGGAGGCCTGTGCCTCCTCTTTCTGGGTAGCCTAAGGCTACAGCCCATTAAACTTCTCACTGATACAACTCTTAGCTGAATATTGTCAACAAGCAAGTCACAACTTTCAGCAAGGCTTTATGCTTACAATGCCAAGGATATTTAGACAATTGACAGCAAGATAGGTCATTTACATTCACTACTACGGGATTTGCTGTTTCTAAACCTATCGCATTTCCTCTGTTCCACTTGTACATTAAGAAAATGTTGGGGTAAAATCAATAGGTAAGCCATTATTAGAATCAAAATAACTGGAAATTTATAGATAGAAGCAAAGTTCAGCAACCGTAGCCCTGTTAATGTTGACAAGAATGCTAGCAACTGCCTTCTGCTAACTTCCACAGCTGTCCCTACCAAACAGTGCATTGGGGAGCTACTCTATTTGATACCTGCACCATTTTAGATGCATTTCAATCACTTGAGATACATAGGAACATAGGACTGAGGTGTAAGAGTAGTCTGGGGAGAAGCTCAGCAGGAATAAGTCCCGACAACCCAATCCCAGAAATCATTTGAGCGGGACTATCCGAAATCTACAAAGGATGCTGAGAGGTCTGGGCACATGGGCAACATTGGAAAGGGTCCACAGGTCTAGCCATTAGTTTGATTGTTTGTCGTCACATTGTTACAACTGTGTTATGGAAAAAGGCCAGATGAAATTCCACTTCTGTCTCCATTAAGATGTATAGAACACTAATGCAGGTAAAACCCAATTCCATCGAGAAGGACAAGGGCAGCAGATACTTGAGAACACCACCACTTGCAAGTTCCCTCCCAAGCAACTCACCATCCTGACTTGGAAATATATTGCTATTCCTTCACAGTCAAAATCCCGGAATTCCCTCCCTAACGGCATTGTGGGTCAACCCACAGCATGTGAACTGCAGCGCTCAAGAAGGCAGCAGCTCACCACCACCTTCTCAAGGGCAACTAAGGATGGGCAATAAATGCTGGTCAGCCAGCGACGCCCATGTCCCACGAATATAAAAGTTTATTCCCATCGACTTTCAAGAAAACCACAAGTGTGCACCAGTTTGAACCAGGATTTATTTTTCCTGTGTATTTCCTTGTGCTGGGATAGCAACAAGGTGGCCAGTGATTGATCCGATTCCAGTGAAGGTAGACAGTATACTATAACTCCTTTAAAAATAACTGACTGCAACACAGTGACAGATCCTCATGAGTGTTATCACTTATCTGAGGGGCATGAGTGAAGTTGGAGAATAAAAAGTTACTGGAAGTAAAGAAATAGATCCCCTCACAATACAAAACGCTGCTGTTAATGTTCCTAGGGTGTCATTCAATGATAGAATGTGGGTTCTATGTCGGGAAATCTGAAAGATAAATGAGACGATTCTCCCAGCCCACTGCGCTACTTTTGTAACGCAGCAGAACCAGGAGATTTCACGGGCATCAGGCAGTGCCAAGGGGGCATTCGGTGGGTAGGGGTCCCGCTGCCACTCTGCAATTGGGCTGAGTGACAGAGGAAGGGAGGCCAGCCATCAGGACTGGTCATCGGGTGGGGCAGCCTGCTGGAGGGGTCAGGGCTGTGGGGCAGATATCGAGGCAGGCTGAGAGCAGGGGTCAAGGCTGGCTCAGACATGTTCAGGGGGGGGAGGGGGGGGGGTGCAGCAATTGGACCGTGGCAAGGTCAGAGGGCCAGCAATGCAGGCTGGCCAGCAATTGAGAGGCCGCCAGTGCGGGACCACTGCGCATGCGCCGATCAGTACATGCGCAGTGACCCACTCAGTGCTGTACTGCGGGAATAGGCCCCGTCCACTGAATTTCAGCGTGATTCATGTTCAGGCACTCTGCAGTGCAGTGTGGGAGATCCATTTTGAAATTCCTGCTGAAAAATCCAGCAGGATTTATTCCAGTTTTAACACGAGTTCGACACTTGGAATTTTTTTTGGAGCATCGCCCCCAAAGAGTTTTTTTTCATCAAGTAGATCCAACTGCATCAAACTCAGCTTCTAAAAAGGTAGAAGGATGATCGGTCTCTGTGCTGTTGCTGCTTTTCAGCCTAGCACTCTGATGTTTGAACTCTGTTTGTCTATCCCCCTTTATCTATGCCCTATATGGAAAAACCTTCTCTGGAAGCCTGACTGAGACCTGCCTGACCCAGGTGGCTAATATCAATGTGACCACCAGTTGCATACGACCACTCCTGTTGAAACAGGTTTATCAAAGATTTTTGACTAGGCAAGGAAAATTGAAGTTGTGGCAAAATGCACGAATCAGGACTTAATGGAACAAATTTACAAATGAAGGAACATAATGAATTTGGAGCAGGAGTAGGCCATTCGGCCCCTCAAGTCTGCTCCTCCACCATTTGATAAGATCATGGCTGATCTGACTGTGGCCCAAACTCTACTTTCCCATCTACCCCCGATACTCCCCCTGCATTTTCCATGCCTGCGCATAACAGAAACAAGAGTATCACGTTGTGTAATGGGTTCTAGATGTTAATTCACTTATGAATGTAGTAGCTTCAGATAGACTGACAGACTCTTATGGGTAAAATGATTATTCTGCTCTGAACAATGACCATTTTGACTGCCGCCGTATTACTCGACACTGTGAGCTAGTTCATATTCATTCACATTCATGAAGAACGTAAACTCACACAAATCAGCAAAAAAATGACAAGGAATGGCAGCTTTTGTTTGCCGACTCTATCAGCAGCTGGATGAGACAAAGTGCCCAAAATCCAGTGTGTGTCTGTTACATCCAGGCATTTCTTCCTGCATACTAATGAATTATTGCCGGAATTATAGTGCTGGAGAATGTGTTAGCTAAAAAATTTGCAACAAATTCCAAGGTTGGGAAGTGATCTGATGGCATCATAAATTATCAGTGTGAATTTCATCAACTGTTGTATAGCCACAAGCATACTTAATACACAACTGCCCCATCTCACTTAGAGAGAGAGAGAGAGAGATTTATGTGGTGATGAAATGCTTCGGACAGCAATGTGTACAATGTACAAGACGCACCCCTTCAACGGCAGCTTCCAAACCCGCAAACCATGTGGAAGGACAAGGGCAGCAGATACATGGGAACAGCACCACCTGCAAGTTTCCCTCCAAATCACACAAAATCTGGAGGTAAAAATCCTAGAACTCACTTCCTAACAGCACCATGGGTGTACCCACGAAACGTGGACTGCAAGTGTTCATGAAAGCAACCCACAATCACCTTTTCAAAGGATGGTTTGACAATCCCCATGAGGTCCATCGGTAATCACTGATTGATCTCCCTGTGGGGCTCGTTGAGTATGAATTGCCTGGTAACAGGCAGTGGCCTGCCCAGTTCATTACCTTAGCCTTTTACAAGGTAGTCCCAGGCAGGGACAAGTGTGTGCACACTACACTCTTTCTCTACACCCTAGCTATGACTGTAGCATTACATTCTGCACTCTCTCGTTTCCTTCTCTATGAACAGTATGCTTTGTCTGTATAGCGCGCAAGAAACAATACTTTTCACTGTATGCTAATACATGTGACAATAATAAATCAAATCAAATCACGCCATGGTAGTGGTTTAACTTTGCACTCTGTAATAACTGTGCTCCTTTCCAGTCAGACTTCCTGAGCCATTACAGATGGGCAATAAAAGCTGGCCTTGTCAGCAAAGCCCACGTACTGTGAAAGAAAAAAGCCCTCCTTGCAAACATCTGGGGGCCAAAATTGGGAGAGCTGGCCCACATACTAGTCAAGCAGCAACCTGACATGGGCATACTCACCGAATCAGACCTTAAAGAAAATGTCCCAGACACTAACATCACCATCTCTGGTTATGATCTGTCCCTCAAAAAGGACAAACCCACTAATGATGGTATTAAATCAAGAGGCAATTGCCCTGGGAGTGTTCAACATTGGCTCTGAACCCCACAATGTCTAATGGCATCAGGTCAAACACTGACAAGAAAGCTTCCTGTTGATTACCACCTAACTGACACCCACCCTCAGCTGATAAATAAGTACTCTTTAATGTTGAAAGCCACTTGGAGGAAGCACTAAGTGTGGTAAGGAAGTAGAATGTACTCTGGATGGGAGATCTCAATGTCCCACTACTGAGCAAGCTGGCACAGTCCTAAAGTACATTGCTGCGAGACTGGTTTCGGACATAATGTCCAGTCCATTGTAGTTGCCTGATTGCTTGTGGAGGTAACTTCAAGAAAGACGCTAATATAGAATCCCTACAGTGCAGAGGGAAGCCATTCAGCCCATCGAGTGTGAACCAACCCTCCGACAGAGCATCTTATCCAGGCCCGCTCCTGCGCTATCCCCGTAACCCCACACATTTACCCTGCTAATCCCCCTAACCTACACATCTTGGGACAACTAAGAGGCAATTTAGCAGAACCAATCTACCTAACCTGTGCATCTGTGGGAGGAAACTGCAACACCCGGAGGAAATCCATGCTGACACGGGGAGAACAGGCAAACTCCACACAGTCACCCCAGGCTGGAATCGAGCCTGGATCTCTGGCACTGTGAGGCAGCAGTACTAACCACTGTGCCACCTTGCTGAGAATGTGGCAGAGGAATTGCTGATGGAATTTCTCCAACATTCTTACGTGTCACTGATGTACAGCCCAGTTCTCACTGCAGTACAGAACGTGGTGACAATAACTGCTCTGTATGCTAGGGTGTTTGCGGAGATCTCTTGTCAAATACTCACTGCCATAATTTATAGAAGGCTGATCTGGCGCAGCTGGTTGGGTGTTGGATCTCCTTGTCAATCGGAACATGGAAGTAATCTATTTCAAACCCTGGATATCGACCCTGTGCTGAAACAACAGCACAGTACCTGTCCATGGTACTGAAATGGCAATGAGGTATTTCTAACCTGAGCATGCAAGGAATCACTTCCCTGACATTAGCAATCTTGCAGTTTCAAGTAGTTGTGGATGGCCCATGGTGTTGTGCATGGGTATTCTGGAATCTAAAGCACAGTCTATCAGCTTAAGGCTACTGCTCAAATACTACCTGCAGGAATGTAAGTAATTGTGTTTGCCTTTATGGTCAATTACAGGGCAGTAAATTACATGCTAATTTCAGGCTCCAGAGTAAGATATGTGGTCACGGTTCTCTCATGTTATTTTGCATCAGTAATAAAGTGCAACGTCTGAAAGGCTACAAATGTGCACTTGAAGCAAGGTATTTTATGAGTTCCTCTTAAAAATAGAAATTATTAATCAGATTCATGGCTGAAATACAAGCTTACAATAAAGGTCTTTGAGATAATGAAAGGGTTTGACAGAGTGGCAGTAGAAAACATTGACACTTGTAGACAAGTCCAAAACTAGACATTATCGAAACAGTCACTAATAAATCCAATAAGAAATTCAGAAGCGCATTTACAAAGAGTGGTTAGAATACACCATGTACGCCCAACAAGGAGTTGTTGAGACAAATAACACAATTGTTTTTGTTCATTTGTTTATGGGGTGCGGATGTCACTGGCTCAACCAGCATTTATTGCCCATCCCCAAGTGCTCTTGAGAAGGGGAAATTCGATAAGTACATGAGACATAAGAGAATAGGAGACTATGTTGTTAGGGTTAGATCAAGGAAGAGTTGAAGGAGGCTCATGAGGAGCATAAATGTTGATACAGACCAGTGAGATTGACTTGTCTGGTTCTATGCTGTAGACTCGATGCAACTTGCCTGCAAAATTAAAACAAATCACTATGGAAACAACAGTCTTTAAGCGGAGCAGATGTACTACTCATTTGAGACATAAATATCAGAGCATAATGGAAGCCTTTTGTGCCATTTCATTCCAACTAGTCTGTTGCTACAAAAGCAGAAGTTCGGTATTCTCTGCCGAGTAACTCACCCCCTCACTCTCCAAAGTCTTTCCACCATATACAAAGCACAAGTCAGGAGTGTGATGGAATACTTTCAACTAACCTAGATGAGTGCAGCTCCAACAGCACAAGAAGCTTGAACACCATCCAAGACAAAGCAGCTTGCATTATTAGCATCCCATCCACCGCACTGAATATTCACTTTCTCCAACTTAAGCGCACAGCCTACTACTATCTATACGATGCACTGCAGCAATTTGCTAAAGCTTCTTTCTCGAATAGTACTTCCCAAACCCGTGACCTCTACCACCTGGGAGGGATAAGCGCAGTAAACACAAGAGAACATCATCACTTGCAAGTTCTCCTCCAAGTCACACAACATCCTGACTTGGAAATATGTCTCTATTCCATATCTGTCACTGGGTCAAAGTCCTGGAACTTGCTACTTACTAGCATTGTGTAAGTAACTTAGCCATATAAGCTGAAGCAGTTCAAGATGATTCAATACCACCTGCTACTAGAAAACAAAAACGCCATCTTGCCAGCAATAATCACTTCTCAAACAATTTTTAAAAACATGTCACCAACTAAAAGGGAATTCTTCAATCAGAGTTTATTTAGATCCTTTTCGTTTAAGCTGATTTCTACAGATTCGAGGTATCACATGCAACAAGATATCAGCAAGAGGTGTTTTCTGGAGGTTCGTACTGGAGAGCGAGGTGTAGCATAACATCCATCCTGACATTTCAAATGGTCCTAGTCGTGTGATTTAGTGCTCATGGTACTCACAATTAGAGCAGCAACTTGGATTCATAAAACCTTTAAGAGGGCAAAAGGCTGCAAGGCACATAGTGTAACAAAATTTGACACCAAGCCACATAAGAAAATATCAGAATAGCTAATCAAAGAGGTAGGCTTTAAAGAGGGTCTTAAAAGGAGGATGGAGAAGTGGAGGGACAAGGAGGTTTTGGGGGGAAAATCCAGAGCTTAAGGCATAGTCAGCTGAAGGCACTGTCAATAATATTGCAGTGATGAAAATCGGGGATGTGCAAGAGGCTAGAACTTGAAGAACAGAGACATCCGACAGCTGTAGGGTGGTTACAGATATAGAGGAAGGCAAGGGCATGGAAGAAGTTGTAACAAGGATATGATTTTTTTTTCAAGTTGAAGCATTGTTGGACTGGAGCCAACGTAAGACAGCAGACACTGTAAACTTATTACCGAGAGCTCACTGAACCATTGAGGGCACCTTTAACCACAGACCATTTTAAGTACATTGGAAGGAATTGAGTTCAATGGAAGCCAGAAAGAACAACAATTTAAAAAGTATTGTTAGTGTTTGGAAATAGACCAATGACTGTATTTAATTCGGAACGAAGATAATGCCATAATGTGTAATGAAAACAAAATCGGTATGACATTATTTACTGTCCACACAGATTGAAACAAAATGTCATAACAAACCCTCAGAATCCACCCTTGTAGTTAGAACATCGGTACTGTTTATCACATAGGTAATAATACACAGCCGAATTTCATTCCTGAACACAGCATCATTGAATGATACAGCAGAGAGGAGGCCGTTTAACATATCCTACCCTGGGGTAGCTTATGGAAGGCTTTGAGCATTTGAGTGTACTAAGATCTTCCTTTGATGAGTCATTGCTGGCGGTGATGTCGGATATTAATGAGCAGGAAACTCCTCCACTCTCCCTCCCAGTGACTGAGCTGTAAAATCTGTCGACTGAAGTTTGAAGAGCCGGGGGGTGAAGGTCAGGCCGTTCCTACAATGTGTCAGGAGGGAGCAATGGGAAGTCTACGAATGAGTCCCTCTCCTCATTCCATTGACTGATTTGGATCAAGGAAATGATGGGTTCAACAAAAATTAGAATTACTATGCTGACAAGTATCTATCTTCCAGAGTGTGATTGTACTATTAACTCAAACTCAGCCCAGGCAGATGTCGTTGGTTCTTTGTATTTGGTACTGAATGAGCCAAGCTGGCACAAATCCAGAAAGCTCTGAGTGAGAACATGAAGATAAAAAGTGCAGAATAATATCAGATTAGTGTGATAGGGAGCATACTTTGGAAGTTGGGATTCAGGCAGATTGTCTCGATCATGGGGACAGAGCTACAGCATTGAATCCCAATTGTCTTACTCCTGATTCAGTATTGCTCAACCTGAGTTAATGCAAAGCACAAATAAAGTCCAATTGGCTGGCATTGTGTCATTATCTAGCTTAATGTGCACAATGGCACACACTTAGACATAATAAATTATATTAAAATGCATCCAAGAATACTGTGTGCTGTAAAGATCATTACATTGCAAATTCAGAATAAATACTAAACAAGACCTACTCAAAATCCCTTCACCATAAAACACCGTAATGACCTCCATATGTTCCAACTTGCTATTGAACACTCGCTATCTTATTGCTATACTGTTAAGAGATATACCACAGGTCACACATGTGTTAACAAGAGTATTAGACCTACAAGAGGTAGGCAAATGTGGTATCAGGAAAGACAGATTTGGGTTTATACAGCACTTTCACAAACTCAGGATGTCCCAATTAAATTCTTTTGAAGTATTTCCATACAGAAACCAGCCAATTTGTATACAGTCAAGTCCCACAAAACAGCAATGAGATCACTTTTTTTTTGCTTAACGATGTTCAATGAGGGATAAATATTGAGCAGGACACCAAGAAAAACTCTCATTTTCTTCTTTCAGATATTGTCATGAAAGTTTTCATGTCTACCTCAAAGATCGGAAGCAGGGCTTCAATTCAACATCGCATCCATAAGACCCACTATGTCACATTCAAAAGGCAGCCTAGGTTTAGTGCTCAAGTCTTTTGTGACACTAATAAATAAACTTTTTTAAAAAATTATTTATCAATTCAAAAACAACTTTTACTTTAAAAAAACTGTATAAGGTTTGCATGACTGTTGGGTGTTATTAATAGATGCTGAACTAATTTGTAAGAATTTTCTTTGTTATATCATCGTAGCCTATTAACCTGTTAAAAAAAAATAGGACCAGCCCCTTCAATAAATACAGGTAAAAATCACAAAAGGTACAAAATGCTTTCCCACTAATATCAACAACAATCCTTTCTAACTAACTGCAAAGTACGAAGTGTCTATTGACGCCACTGTTAGCCAATATGTTGAAGAAGTTAAAGTTAAAGTTTATTTATTAGTGACATAGGTAGGCTTACATTAACACTGCAGTGAAGTTACTGTGAAAATCCCCGAGTCACCACACTCCGGCTCCTGTTCGGGTACACCAAAGGAGAATTTAGCATGGCCAATGCACCCTAACCAGCACGTCTTTCGGACTGTGGGAGGAAACCGGAGCACCCGGAGGAAACCCACGCAGACACAAGGAGAACGTGCAAACCCCACACAAACAGTGACCCAAGCTGGGAATCGAACCCAGGTCCCTGGCGTTGTGAGGCAGCAGTGCTAACCACTGTGTCACTATGCTGCCCCGTCCCTATAAGGAGGGGCTTACAACAGGTCTGCAAATCAGGGGAAGGGGCTGCCCAACTTTTGAGATGTTGTAAAGATTTATTTTACATCAAATACATTTTGAATTGTGATTGTTTCAAACTGCTTATTAAATATCAAATCATGCTGCGGTGTTATGACCCTGGTTTACATGCAGCACAAGTAACAAATACAAGAAAGAAAACCTATAACCCAGAGTCAGGGTTTAAGTTACTGTACGTAACCACCAGAACATCATTCTCGCTGTACAATATATCAGATATTGACTGGTTTACAGACATGCATCAGATCTGAATTTTTAATCTATAACTAAATGCAGTACAGTGGGCTTCACATTCTGACATCAAAGTCAAACAATGCATAACACTGCAATCTATGTAGATAAATTATCAGTCATTCTTTGAATTGTCTAGGTTCCTCTGAAAATCCCTCTTAAATCTGTCCAATTCCCTAACTTTAAGAACATCCTTACAATCTAACTCTTTAACTGAGTGTTTGATCATTGCTTCCAATCTTTCCTTTTACTCATCATTCCTTTCTCCTCTAAGCCTCTGTGAAACACCAGCAGATGTTCCAGTGTATGCAAGCCACAATAAGTATTTGTTGCTGATGGCTAATCCCTCATACAAAAACATTACAACTTCTCATATTGAAGTAAGAGCACAGTGCCAATAATCCAGTTGACTGGATATGCAGGTTAGGTGGAGTTATGGGGGATAGGGTGGGGGAGTGGGCCGGAGTAGAGTGCTCTTTTAGAGGGTCTTTACATACTTGATGGACCGAATGGCCTCCCATCTGCACTGTAAGGATTCTCTGGATTCTATTTACAGTGACAGCTAAATGGTTTCAACTATTTTTTTTCATTCTTGACCTGTCTGGGTTTGGGAACAAATCCTGCAGGGTTTGGTATTCTTGAGATGTTCTAATTGAACAGTCTAATTTACAGTACAGTCCCATGTGTTTGTACAGATTCCCCTTAAATGCATTTGATTTTCACAGTAACACTCAGTAAAACCTTACAGTGCAGTGTAAGCCTACTTATGACACTAATAAATAAACTTAAACTTTAAGCTATGGCATTCACCTCAACTACATTTTGGGATAGCAAGTTCCACAATTCTCAGCAAAAAGATAAAGTGTGAAATGTGGACCTTCCTCCATGTTCTATAATGTATAATCCAAAAAATCACCTTAAGACAAAGTACAAACCCTGAATATTAATATTGGAGATCTAACATTAAGATATTAATATCTCCAAGAGATAGGGATGACTGGTTTTCCAGAATGAGTCAGTGAATAATAATGCAAGAATGAATAACCAGTGATGAGTGAGGTTGCAGCAGCTATCTGTGTTAGTATACAAACGAGAATCACTTCATGCATTATGAATGGTCACAACTGGGATTACTTTTTCCACAATCTGTTCAGTTTTGTTGAGTGTCATATGTCGACTATGTTGTCTTAAATTTTTCATGGTATCAAATATTTTTGCAACCCCATTTCAATGGTCCGCATTTATTGCAACGTCTTTTGAACGAATGTGACTGTATATTTATGTGAACATGCCAAGAAAGAACGAACAATGTATCAGAATGTTCCATCACCCGAATATTTCACCTGCTGTTCAGTGAGGTTTTTGTGTGGTTTGGAAACATATGCCAAGTGGCTATGTGGCAGAGTATTACGAGATATACTCGTGAGGATTTTTTGGCAGGAGCTCTTTGCTTTGTAAGTTAAGTTGCACCTATTTTTGAATCTCAGTGTCTCTGGGGCAAGAGTGAATACCTAGGAAACAATGCACTATACCTCAGAACAAAAGCATAGCCGCAAACTGAACATTCAGTGAAGCCCCTTGCTGCAGATCTACAACAATTCAAGCTTCTCAAAAGAACCCAGTCAGTTTAAAGGAAATTCCTGATTTAAACACAAAGAAATATTTGCATCAAAACTTTACCTTTCAGTCAGCAATATTCTGCAGAGAAAATCTACCTGTTAATGCAATGGCAATTATAAGTAAAAGAGTCATGGCCAAAAGAACAATAGAAAAAGTAGAGTTTGAAAGTATATGAACAGTGTGCGTGATAGTGCATTTTTAAAAATTTGCATTTATAACATTAATTTTGTATAAATTAGGCAAAGTTCACTTCAGATGGTTTGATTCTGTTAATACCAGTTTGATATAAACAGGGTGGTCATGCAACCAGCCGTATTGCCATTGGAAATGACAAGCTAGTTAGCTTGCTCCATTCAATATGACTGTACTAATTCATTTATTTGTTTCTTCCAATTTTCTCTCTTGCTCTCCTAACAACGCTGTGTTGGAGTATATTCTACTGGACATAGAACATAGAACATAGAAAGCCACAGCACAAACAGGCCCTTCGGCCCACAAGTTGCGCCGATCACATCCCCACCTCTAGGCCTATCTATAGCCCTCAATCCCATTAAATCCCATGTACTCATCCAGAAGTCTCTTAAAAGACCCCAACGAGTTTGCCTCCACCACCACCGACGTCAGCCGATTCCACTCACCCACCACCCTCTGAGTGAAAAACTTACCCCTGACATCTCCTCTGTACCTACCCCCCAGCACCTTAAACCTGTGTCCTCTCGTAGCAACCATTTCAGCCCTTGGAAATAGCCTCTGAGAGTCTACCCTATCCAGACCTCTCAACATCTTGTAAACCTCTATCAGGTCACCTCTCATCCTTCGTCTCTCCAGGGAGAAGAGACCAAGCTCCCTCAACCTATCCTCATAAGGCATGCCCCCCAATCCAGGCAACATCCTTGTAAATCTCCTCTGCACCCTTTCAATGGCTTCAACATCTTTCCTGTAATGAGGTGACCAGAACTGCGCGCAGTACTCCAAGTGGGGTCTAACCAGGGTCCTATAAAGCTGCAGCATTATCTCCCGACTCCTAAACTCAATCCCTCGATTAATTAAGGCCAGTACGCCGTACGCCTTCTTGACCGCATCCTCCACCTGCAAGGCCGATTTAAGAGTCCTATGGACCCGGACCCCAAGGTCCTTCTGATCCTCTACACTGCTAAGAATGGTACCCTTCATATTATACTGCTGCTTCATCCCATTGGATCTGCCAAAATGGATCACCACACACTTATCCGGGTTGAAGTCCATCTGCCACTTCTCCGCCCAGTCTTGCATTCTATCTATGTCTCGCTGCAACTTCTGACATCCCTCCAAACTATCCACAACACCACCTACCTTGGTGTCGTCAGCAAACTTACCAACCCATCCCTCCACTTCCTCATCCAGGTCATTTATGAAAATGACAAACAGC
This sequence comes from Mustelus asterias, assembly GCF_964213995.1. Classification (NCBI taxonomy): domain Eukaryota; kingdom Metazoa; phylum Chordata; class Chondrichthyes; order Carcharhiniformes; family Triakidae; genus Mustelus; species Mustelus asterias. Next base: position 13,664,690 of record NC_135828.1, on the reverse strand, counting down.
AAGGGTCCCAGAACAGATCCCTGGGGCACTCCACTGGTCACTGACCTCCATGCAGAGAAAGACCCCTCCACAGCCACTCTCTGCCTTCTGCAGGCAAGCCAGTTCTGGATCCACAAGGCAACAGCCCCTTGGATCCCATGCCCTCTCACTTTCTCAAGAAGTCTTGCATGGGGGACCTTATCGAACGCCTTGCTGAAGTCCATATAGACCACATCCACCGCTCTTCCTTCGTCAATGTGTTTGGTCACATTTTCAAAGAACTCAACCAGGCTCGTAAGGCATGACCTGCCCTTGACAAAGCCATGCTGACTACTTTTGATCATACTAAACTTCTCTAGATGATCATAAATCCTGTCTCTCAGGATCCTCTCCATCAACTTACCAACCACTGAGGTTAGACTCACCGGTCGGTAATTTCCCGGGCTGTCCCTGTTCCCTTTCTTGAATATAGGGACCACATCTGCAATCCTCCAATCCTCCGGAACCTCTCCCGTCTCCATCGACGATGCAAAGATCATCGCCAAAGGCTCCGCAATCTCCTCCCTCGCCTCCCACAGTAACCTGGGGTACATCCCATCCGGTCCCGGCGACTTACCAACCTTGATGCCATTCAATAGTTCCAACACATCCTCTTTCTTTATGTCCACATGCTCGATCCTTTCTGTCCACCGCAAACCAGCAGTACAACCACCCAGATCCCTTTCCACCGTGAATACCGAGGTAAAGTATTCATTAAGCAGCTCCGCCATTTCTAACGGTTCCGCACAAACTTTTCCCCCTTCACCTTTTAAGGGTCCTATGCCTTCACATCTCATCCTTTTACTCTTGACATATTTGTAGAAAGCCTTGGGATTCTCCTTAATCTTACCCGCCAAGGCCTTCTCATGACCCCTTCTCGCTCTCCTAATTTCCTTCTTAAGCTCCTTCCTACATCCCGTATACTCCTCTAAATCCTTAACACCTCCTAGCTCTCTGAACCTTCTGTACGCCTCTCTTTTCTTATTCACCAGGTTCATCACAACCTTCGTGCACCACGGTTCCCGTACCCTACCAACACCCCCCTGTCTCATCGGAACGTTGTCATGCAGAGCTCCAGACAAACATTCCTTGAAAATCCTCCACTTTCCTTCGGTACTTTTCCCCAAGAATGCCTCCTTCGAATTTACCCGTCTAATTTCCTCCCTGATGACACTGTATTTCCCTTTACTCCAGAGAAACACTTTCCTAGCCTGCCTGATCCTATCTCTTTCCAATGCTATCGTGAAGGAGATAGAATTATGATCGCTATCCCCAAGATGCTCACCCACCGAGAGATCCTCCACCTGTCCAGGTTCATTAGCCAGCACCAGATCAAGTACAGCCTCTCCTCTAGTAGGCTTATCCACATACTGTGTCAGGAAACTCTCCTGGACACACCTAACAAACTCCTCTCCATCCAAACCCCTAGCCCTAGGGATATTCCAATCTATGTTTGGGAAATTAAAATCTCCCATCACGACAACTCTGTTATTCCTACATCTCTCCAGGATCTGTTTCCCCATCTGCTCCTCAACATCTCTGTTACTGTTGGGCGGCCTATAGAAAACACCCAGCAACGTTACCGACCCCTTCCTGTTCCTAACCTCCACCCACAGAGACTCCGTAGTCAATCCCTCCACGGCGTCCACCTTCTCTACAGCCGTGACACTATCCCTGATCAACAGTGCCACTCCCCCCCCTCTCTTGCCTCCCTCCCTGTCCTTCCTGAAACATCTAAAACCCGGCACCTGAAGCACCCAGTCCTGTCCCTGAGACATCCAAGTCTCCGTAATGGCCACCACATCACAATTCGAAGCAGCAATCCACGCTCTAAGCTCATCCACTTTATTCACTACACTCCTGGCATTAAAATAGACACATCTCAGACCTTCAGCCTGAGCACTTCCCTTCTCCATCACTCGTCTAACCTCCCTCTTACCCTGTCATCCTTAGCATGTCACCCATGAAGCTGATCCTAACCATGTGCAAGCTATTGATCCATGAGGGCATCACACTTGGACCCAAGCCGATCGTTATGATATGCACACGAACGCATCTCACGAGGATTACTGGATAGTGATGAGAAACAGGAACTTTAGGAGTTCCCTCTTCCCTGCTTCAGCTGAATGAATGCATATTTGTTTGCTTGAAAAACATGCAATAAATCAGCTTTCAATTATTAATTTTGTAATTAAAAACACCCACAAAGATCAGTGGAAGTTTGGCAACTCAGTGTAACTTGGCATGGTCTGGGATTTTTATTATGGTGGATTTTTTGACATGCATTGATCGTAACACGAACCACAGCAAGATAATTTGTAACAGTATACAAAGCCAGAATTGATTGACAGCAGCAACCTGCATTTATATGCTCCACATCATCAGGTGAGAAACATCACCATCAGGGAAAAAGATACAAAAGTCTGAGATTGTGTACCAACCAATTCAAGAACAGCTTCTTCCCACCAGACTTTTGAATGCCTTCTATTAAGTTGATCTTTCTCTACACCCTAGCTAGGTCCATAACACTATTTTCTGCACCCTCTCCTTTCCTTCTCCCCTATCTATTGAATGAATTGTATGTTTTGTCTGCATAGCGCGCAAGAAACAATACTTTTCATTGTATACCAATACATGTGACAATAATAAATCAAGTCAAAAAAGTGAATATTTTACCATAAGGAGAAAAAAGAGATGGGCATTAAGCATGAGGGAACAGGAGAGATGTTGAAAGAATAGAATAGGGAACGAAAGATAAGGTGAAAATAAATGTTTTGCAAAGGTTTTTTTTTGAGTACACTGGGGAAGACAGGAAGATGGAGAGAATTGGACAGAGAATGCTGCATATCTTGTTGTCTCAAATGACTAACCACCAATGGAGGAGAGAAGCGACTGAGGATCAAGAAACTCACCATTAGAAGAGTGTGCATTGTATCTAGGGACGTGGGGAGGATCACAAATGTAAATTGAAGCAAGGCCGTGTGAAGATTTGAAAATAAGGATCAGAATTTAAAATTGACTCACAAGAGCAGGGAGAACTCGTGGGGCTTAGAGAGGAGGCATTGGTCCAGGAATTCTGCATTCAGTTAGGTACGAGTTATAATTTATCAAAGCTACAGAATTCGTGCACATAAAAAGGTGTGTGGTCGTTTAATTAACAACCAAGGTGAACACGTCTTTAGTAATGTTAACTTCGCAATGTGAAGATAGTTGGTGTATTATCTGTAGCCACCAGAGGGGGCAATGATTCTATAAAACATATAAAGCTAATCTTCTGACGCTTAGCAACATCTTTACAAGACAGAGTGTCCACCAAAAATTGAGTTTCCAGCGCTCACTTCCAATCACCTCATCCATAGCAAGGATGCATTTTCCATTCATCTGACAGCTACCAAGTGTTTTGAAGAGAAGGTTAGGATTCTTTTGGAGACTGGATGCCACTAACAGGACATAACATCAAAAACAAAATCTCCTTGTTTGGAGAATTCCGTACAGATCTTTTTTGGCTAGTTTAAAGGCAGTACGAGGAGGCAACGGCTATTATCAACATCTCTGCTTTTAAAAAGCTGTTCTCTCTTGCTGTGTGGGTGAAATGAATTTTTAAAAACAGATCTTCGCACAGTGGATTTGAGAAACTGTCAGCCTAGTATATCTAAAGAGATACACCCCAAGAATGAGGAGGTTAAAACACTTTTATCACATGAAAAAGATTTAAAGTTTTAAAGTTTATTCAGTAGTGTCACAAGCAGGCTTACATTAACACGGCAATGAAGTTACTGTGAAAATCCCTTAGTCGCCACACTCCGGTGCCTGTTTGAGGAGTGAGAAATAGCATAAAGCAACCGGGAATGAAAATAGATTTCAGTCCCGTTTATTAAACTGGAGGAAGATATTACATTTGGAATTCCCGGAGCAGAGTCATGTGCACCAAGTGTGTGCATCACAAACCGGGTTTGCACCTTGATGTCCAATGTGCATCTTTGGCAGCATCCAGCAGCAATGCAAGACAGGAAGATTTACTGGGATTGTTGGTGTGTGTAAGGGAAATCAGGAAGATTGTGGCAAGGCTCATTGTGCTGGACCAGAAAATTTGAAAAGAACAGGGGAGTTAAGACCAAATAAGATCATGTAGTGGTCGTTAGGTAACACCATGTTTGAGGTATTAAAATCCTGCAGATTGTGGGGAGGGAGGGAAGACAGGTACATGGATGCTTTATAATTTTGTTCCTGATTGACAGGCAGACAATCAAAATTTTACTGTGTTTTCACGTGGACACCGGCAGCTGAGTAATATAGAATCATAGAAACCCTACAGTGCAAAAAGAGGCCATTTGGCCCATCAAGTCTGCACCGACCACAATCCCACCCAGGCCCTACCCCCTTATCCCTACATATATACCCACTAATCCCTCTAACCTATGCATCTCAGGACACTAAGGGGCAATTTCAGCATGGCCAATCAACCTAACCCGCACATCTTTGGACTGTGGGAGGAAACCGGAGCACCCGGAGGAAACCCACGCAGACACGAGGAGAATGTGCAAACTCTACACAGACAGTGACCCACGCCGGGAATCGAACCCAGATCCCTGGAGCTGTGAAGCAGCAGTGCTAACCACTGCGTTACCGTGGCGCCCCCACTGTGCTACCGGTAGTGCCAGCAGTATGAAGATGAATATATCTTGAGGAATAAGTCACATGAAGTTCTTGGTTGTCACAGGTTGAAAATGGAACTATTAACTCTGCCTTAACACACCATTAATCAGCTTTTAAGGTATTTTGCTTAATAGCAATAAGCCTCTCCAACTCATAAGACCATTTTAAGACCATAAGACATAGGAACAGAATTAGGCCACTCAGCCCATCGGGTTCACTCCGCCATTCAATCATGGCTGATATTTTTCTCATCCCCATTCTCCTGCCTTTTCCCCATAACCCCTGATCTCCTTTTTAATCAAGAACCTATCTATCTCTGTCTTAATGACCTCGCCTCCACAGCCATCTGCAGCAAAGAGTTCCACAAATTCACCACTCTCTGGCTGAAGAAATTCCTCCTCATCTCTGTTTTAAAGGATCGTCCCTTTAGCCTGAGATTGTGTCCTTTGGTTCTGTTTTATCCGACTAGTGGAAACATCCTCTCCATGTCCACTCTATCCAGGCCTCATCATGTAAGTTTCAATAAAATCCCTCCTCATCCTTCTAAACTCCAAAGAGTACAAACCCAGAGTCCTCAACCGTTCCTTATACAACAAGCTCCACAGTCTATACTGTGGAAGCCATGGAATATGTCAAAATATCCTCAAAACCGGTCTGTACCCATATACAATCGCACTGAGCCACACAGACTATGGAAATGCCATCTTTGCTTCTAGGTCTATGCAGGGCTAGCCCATTCCATCATTTGTGATGCTACAATTGACCTTCAGCTTTGGGTAGGTCGCACTCCTGATCTACTGCTGGAAAACATAACCTGTGGACATCAGCAAAAGGTAGGGTTGGGTTCGGTTCAGTGCTGATGGTTTTCCAAAGCTCACTTGACCTGCTCATGTTTGCCATCTGGGCTGACATGCGAGGCATAGTCTCTAGAATGAGATGAAACAAAGGACAGACATGGGTTGTGGAGCCACGGCCAAGTGTAAATCGTTAGCTTCAGGAGAGAAAACAATTGAGACGATGGAACAAGAGATTGGCTCCTCTCCAGACAAGAATGAGAGGAGATCGAGTTGAGGAATGTAAGATTATAAAAAGTACTGACAAAGTAGGCATTGAGCAGATGTTTCCTCTTGTGGGGCAATCTGGAACAAAAGGTCATACTTTTGAGGTACATTTAAAACAGAGATGAGAAACTACTTCTCAAAAGGCTGTGAATCTGTGGAATTCACCACCCCAGAGTATGGTGGATGCCAGGACATTGAGTAAATTTGAGGGGGTAGACAGATTTTGAATTCGTAATGGGTTGAAGGGTCACGAAGAACGGCAGGAAAGTGGAGTTAACGCTGAGACAAGATCAGCCATGATCATATTGAATGGGGTGGAGCAAGCTCGAGGGGCTGAACTGTCTACTCCTGCCCCTAGTTTTGATGTTAATCCCTCCATAAGTGGTCAAAATCTTAAAATGAATCACAAGTTTGAACCTAAGCATCTTACACTATAGTCAGCTCAGGGAGTATCTTCCCAGCTTACTTTTAAATACACCTTGGCCTATATATCTAAAGCACGAGCCAAATAAGCACTCGTCTGTAAAGAAGTCGACTTTAATTTGACCTGCAGTCACTAGCATTACCTGCGAGGGATTAGACAAGACAACTAATCAAGACACATGCTGAGGTACAACTTTCAAAGAATACTGATGCGATCAACTTTCACAGCTGTGAACCACAAACAGGTTGCTGGGTTCGAATAGAAGGAGGTTGTAATTTTTAATGCAGTGCTTATCAGCATGTTCCAAGGTGTAAGGCGCCGTGTTGATTAAATTTGGACACATTGTGAAATCCACTCTTGTCAGGTTCAGCGTTGATATGGGGTGGTTCTCTTCAAAGAGTACCACAACCCCATACTGAGACAAAAATATCAGGACACATAACGCAAGCAAAGCTCCAGTGTCCCCAGAGCATAGTCGCATACATCACCATGCCCTTTTCTCTCATTTCTCAAGCTGCTTCCCTTGTAATTTATGACTCATTATCACGTGTTTGCCCATTCAGATGAAACAGAAAAGATCCCTGGGTGCTATTCGCAACATAACAGGCTGAATGGCCTCTTTTCATAGGCTTCTATGATTCCATTCAAATCAAGGGAAAAGGTCACACAGTAGAGGATGCACTTCTGCCATGTTGCGTTAATTCAATATTATTATAACAAAGCAGCTCTTCCTTGAGGCTTTTCCCTGCCTGGTCGATGCTCTGTAACTACAAAGCTGGAAAAAAACATTATTAAGAGCTTCCATCTCATTGAGGAGGCTTCAGGCTAGTCCACGTCCAACAACCTGCTCTGAAAACTCTACTCACACTTCGACAGCTGTGAAAAATTCAGTTGAGACAACCGTAAAACAATCAACAACATTCTAAATGAAACAATCCACAAAATTCCAACACAAGTCAATTTATGCAATCTCCCAATGTTAACGAATCCCTTTTATTTTTTTATTCAGGATCCGGATCTACATCTCAGCCAAAAACTGATAAGTTCTTCCTTCGACCATACCCTATCTGTGTACCAAGTGTTGCTGAAATCTGCCCATTGGGTTTTGGGATGTATTGTTTACAGACAGTGGAGAGGATCTCCAAGAAGATCGCGCAGTGTGGCTTTTGCTACCAAATAAACCTGTTGGACTTTAAACTGGTGTTGTTAAACTTCTTACTTTGTTTACAGACAGCCAGGCTAACAGGGATGGAAACATGACCTCTGCCTGCCTTCAGTGCAGCGGTTAAAATTAAGAGCAGGGAGTTCTCTCAATGCCCTATCCAGCATTCTTACCACAAATAACAGCACAAAGAACGGGTAATCTGACCATTCCTTCATTTTCTGTTTGAAACGTTGTTGGCAGCATGCAAATTCATGACCACATTTGCCTACAAAACAACATGACCACACTTCCATTGACTGCAAGATGTTTTGGACATCCTGAGACCTGTGCTTGCTTCTTATATAAAATTCAAGTTCTTTCCTGCTTCGTTACACATGAATTATATCAAGAAATTAATGAAAATCCTGTTCCTGTACACACTGAAAAACTAACCATATTACATTGTCACATAAATAAACATTTAGGTTTCCTCATGTGGTATTTTCCTCATTCTCTGAGACAATTTGAACCACTGCTTTCGTTCTTCTACCGCCCCCCCCCCCCATCCCCCCCATCCCCCCACACCGCTCTCTGCAGTAAATTGATGAGTTTTCTAAGTGAGCCAGAAATTCTGCCCATCTCCATCTTGCGGGTGGAAATCTCAATGAGCACAAATTCCTTGAAGAGACAGAATAATCTGTGGAGAGAAGTGAGAGGCATGCCAAACGTGTATTAAAGAGCTCTCCACAGTCACCACAAGCCCTCTGTGCATGCAGATAATTAGAAATTATTTAATGAGACTTGATGCCTTTCCCCCAGGATTACAATGTACTTGGGATGCCTCAAGACTGGAGACAGAAAGGAGTCAGTTGGCTCTTAAATAAGTTTCATCTACAAATGTGAAATTACTAAATGCCAGCATGTGGTCTAAGAGATGTGACACATTACTGAGACACTGCTGAACAAATTCCACCCATATAAAGGCAAATTCAGCTTCTTAAGCACCAACAACAACAATCTGCATTTATATAGAATCTTTAATGTAGTTAAAAAGTCACCATATGCTTCGCAGGAGCATTATCAGACAAAATTTGACACCAAACCACACAGAGATATTAGGATAGGCAACTAAAAAGCTTGCTCAAAGGGGCAGGTTTTAAACACCGACTTGAAGGAGAGTCATACAGAGACAGAGGGAATTCCAGAGCTCAGGCAAAACACAACTTCCAGTGGCGGAGTGATGAAAATTGGGGATCTGCAAAAAGACAGAACTGGAAGAATGCATAGATCCTGCAGGACTGGAGGAGACAGTGATAGGGAAAGTGAGGCCATGGAGATACAGAAACACAAGGTTGAGAATGTTAAAATTGTGGCAATTCCAGATTGAGAGCCAATTTGGCCAATCCAGTAGGTGAGAAAAAAGGCGTCACTGAACATATCAGACCGGAAATTGTCAGCGATATGACCAAGAGGTCCATATCAAATTCTTTTGTAATATTATGATGGACGAATGAATTTTATTATAACAGTGAGGAATTTGATTCCAATATGATAACATCACTGACAGTAATTTTCGAACTATGGTGCAGCACAACAACTGGGATAAAGCTGAATGAACCAGCAGTTGTAGCACTGCCAGTCACTATGGATCAATTGTCCAGGCTGGATTAAAAAAGAGGGTTTCTGTTGGTTTTCATCCTTAATTAACACCGAGAGCAAGTACAAATGGCCACAGGAAACCCTTCATCTTATATTTGCAAAGAGAATTTGATAAGGTGCCAGAACCCAACAATCGCTATATTTCAGCCTAACCATGAGCAAAGCCGAATGCTGCAAGCTTCCCAAGAACACTCCATCTTCTCAGTGCAGATGTGCAGCAGTAGGATCCTGAGATGTTTTTACCCACCCTTCACTCCACAACACATCAGATAACACTACAAAGTGTTTGCTGATCTACAGACCACCTTACATAAGGTATCACAAAGTATATACAGCACAGAAACAAATTATTCATGTTTATTTTCCACACAAACATTCAACCGCTCTTCGTCCAACCCCAACAATGCATTTTTTTATTCCTTCCTCCCTCATCAGCTTATCCAGCTGCCCCTTGAATGCATCTTTACTGTTCACATCAAATACTCTTTGTGGTAGCAATTTCAACATTATAATCACTTTCTGGGTAAATAGGTTTTTCCTGAATTCCCGATTGGATTTATTAGACACCATTGTATATTTATGTCTTGCCTGCAAATGGAAACATCTTCCCTATATCAATCCTATTAAACCTTTCCAAAATGTTGAAGACTTCCATCAGGACACCCCTCATTTTTCTTCCTGGAATAAAAAGTCCTAGCTAATCTGTTCAATCATTCCTGCGGAGTTCTGTAAAAGGGACATTTAGATTTGAAACATTAACTGTTTCACTCTCCACAGTTGCTGCCAGACCTGAGTTTATCCGGTCTATTTTAGTTTTATTCCATATTTCCAGCATTCGCAGTATTTTGCTTTTATTCCTGATAGGTATTGTGTTGCGTTACATAGTGCTCTGGAAATGGCACAATGTGCAAATTGTATACTAGGTAAATTGTACCAATAAAACAGCTGCAAAGCAACAAGCGAAGCTGCCCTGATGACTTGTATGGTAAAGTTATTGTACAGCAAAGCAGCATCGACCAGCAAATATTGGGTTCAAATTTCTTGTACACAAGTAGCTATGGCGAACTGGAAGGTGGTATTAATTTTCTTATATGACACTGGTAGCTGAATTGAATAACAGACCATGCCATAGGCAAGCAGCTGCTCCAGATCAAACAATGGAAAGTTTTTGTCTTCTATAACAGCTGTAAGCCTTGCCTCAAATTTCCTTATGCTTTCAGCCCTATGTCACTTAGCAGTCTTCCCTCTGCTCCACCCATTGACAAACATTGCATGACCACAAGCTAAACATGTTTGTGATTACTATCATAATTACTTCTTTTTAATTTATTCATTCACAGGATGCAAGTTTGGCTGGCAAGGCCAACATTTAATGTCCATTCCCAATTACCCTTGAGGAGGTGGTGTGCCACCTTATTGAATGACTGCAACCAGTTGTTATGGTTTTGATAAAACTGAGCAAATTAATAGGCTGTTTCAGAGGGCAGTTAAGCATAAAGCACATTATTGGGGATCTGGAGTCACATACAGAGCAGGCCAGGTAAGAACAACAGATTTCCTTCCCTAAAGGGCATTAGTGAGCCAGATAGGTTTTGATGAAAATCCAACAGTTTCATTGTCATTATTTTGGCTACTAGCATTGTATTCCAAATTTAAATAATAAAATTTAAATTCCTCAACCACTTGATTTTAACTTAAGTCTCCAGATTAGTCCAGCAATACAACCACTATGTTACAATACTATACATTGCGGCACAATGGTACAGTGGTTAGCACTGCCGCCTCACAACACCAGGGACCCAGGTTCGATTCCCAGCTTAGGTTACTGTCTGTGCGGAGTCTGCACAGTCTCCCCGTGTCTGTGTGGGTTTCCTCCGGGAGCTCCGGTTTCCTCCCACAGTCCGAAAGTTGCTTTCCTTGGAGCTGAGGAAACTGAAGGAGGGCATGAGAAAGCTATGTAAAATTATGAGGGGTATAGATAGAATAGACAGGAAGAGACATTTCCCGTTGGTGGAGGGATCAATGACTCAGGGCATAAATTTAAGGTAAGGGGCAGGAGGCTTTGAGGGGATGCCAGGAAAATCCTTTTCAGCCAAAGGGTGGTGGGAGTCCACAACTCACTGCCTGAAAGGGTGGTAGAGGCAGAGACCGTCATAACATTTAAGAAGTATTTAGATGTGCACTTGCGATACCAAGCCATACAAGGCTATGGGCCAAATGCTGGAAAAGAGATTAGGATAGTTAGGTGGTTTGTCTTTGACCGGTGCAGATGCAATGAGCCAACTGGCCTTTTCCTCTGCTGTATACCTCTATGACCTCTACTGAGTAATGGATATGTGTATATTGGATGAGGTCAGGCTCGGATCACCTCCTCACAGCTTGGCAGTGCACAGGAACGAGATTGGTAAATGAAGTAAAAGCTACTTGGACAAAGTACACGTTGACCAACCTGTGCACGTAAAATAATAGCACGTCACAAGCTAGCACCTTCAAAAAGAGGGGGAGAGGAGAAGAGGGAGCAAACTGACAAAATCCGACGAAAAGGAATCACTGCAGATTCCAAAACAACTGGATCAAAAGCAAGCTTATCCCAGAATGGTTGGGATGCTGCCAACATTGTGTAGCTCAATCAGTTTAATACATCAACAGGCACTTCTTACATCGTGAACGTCAGACATTCCAGGTCACTGATGATAATGCTCGAATGTCTTGACATTTGCCAATAGGCAGGCAAAGAGCTTTCACAACAAACTGGAATTGCACTACATAGAAAAAGGTCTAAAACTGTGCACGAGAAACAGCGGTAAGGACACTGCAGAGTTAGTATCATTTAATGCTTAAGTGCTATTCTGGAAGGTGACAACTGATGATGTAAAAAGGAGCTTCACAAGTACATTATTCAGTTTCTCATCTAACGGGGAAATGTAAAACAGGCACTGCTGCACTTCTCAGACACAGCAATGTGTCAGCAAGCTGAAAGAGCATGCTAAGAATATAAATAATACCAAGCAAAACTCCAAGGCAGCAATAAGACACAGCAAGAGTGGGACAAGCTGTTCTTCACACCAATGAAATACCTGCAATCACAGTGCTGAGCTGATTCAAGTGGCAATGTGTTGGCTTTTCTACCTTGAGTAACAGCTCTGTTGCCAGGGATACGTCAACCCCAGTAACGGATCCATTCCCACCCCAGGAAACTTAACCCACGACAATGCCCCTTGACAAATCCTTCCCAGCAAATAAATCTCCCTCTAAAAATAAACTCTTTTAATATATTTCACCCAAAGCCAAGAAAATATATTAGCACTTAGGGAACATCTTAATAAGTTGTCAAAACGTCCCGAAGCATTTTGCATAATGAATTTCTTAATGCAGTAAAGACAAACCTTAGATCCACCATTAACCCAGGAAGACTTTGTTCTGAAATAAAATCACAAGGGGGATGTGTTATTTTGCAACATTGCCCTGAACACAATGGTGCTGGCCCTAAAGCTCACGAGTGCAGGGTTTGAATTACTTTGTACTAACACTCAGACACTGTTACTCTTCACAGACTGGTGTTTCTCAGGGAATGTTTCATGATGGATCACTTCAGAGGCTGAGTAATAAACGCATCCAATAAAAACACCTCCGATGGATGGCGACAGAGCAACAATCACTGAATCCAAAATTGTTGGCACACTCTACACATGTAGTAGCATGGACGTCATATGTTGTGTGAAAATAGACCTTGGAGAGAATCCTATTCAGTTTTACAGTTCTCTTGTGAAATATTGGAAGACGACAGCCATTGTTTTTGGCCCCTGCCACAAGCTCAGCTTCCAACCACTTATTCACGTCATCACTAAGACCATCATTTCCACTTCTGGAATATCACCAGAGTCTGTCCCTGCTTCAGTTTGTCTTGTCCATGCCTTTATTACCACGAGATGGCTGTTCTAATGTACTCCTTGACAGCTTCCCACATTCTACCCTCTTTAATCTTAGGACATCCAAAACTCTGCTGCCATATCTGAACTCCCATTGTTCCATTTCCCCTGTTGCTGCTCACTGACCTACAGTAACCCTTGGCCAAACAATCCCTTGATTTTAAACTTCTTGTTCTAAAATCTTCCTTGTATCCTTTCCCATCTCTGTAATCTCCTCCTGCTTGGTAACCTTCTGAGAGATCTGCACTCCTCCAAATCTGGTCTCTTGAGCATCCTCTATTTATAACCACCATTAGTGCTTATGCCCTCATTGCCAAGGCTCTGGAATTTCCTCCATAAACCTCTTCGCTTCTTTAACTCTTTCTTTAAGATGCCCTCAAACTGGCAGGGGGAGGCTCATTGTCAAGGTGCTGTTAAGTACTTGTCACAAGATTAGCTGCAAAGTGATTTGGTGAAACTAGGTTGAATGGCAGAATACAAATAGGCTACTGCCCTCTGTATGCAAAGATGAAATATATTGCACCCCCTTAGGCCAGAATTTTACATTGTTCGAGTAAGTGCGTGCCAGACCTAAAAGCGCGTGAAGTCTTGTGAGAAGATGCCAGGTGCGTGTTCCGAGAATATTTCAGTCAGCAGACGCACGAGAGAGTGGGAAATATATTCGCTGATAATCAAGCACGCAATTTAGCTTTTAAGGGGCCAACTGAGAGCTATTTTAAAGTTTTAAGTTGATATATTAGTGTCACAAGTAGGCTTACGTTATCACTGCAATGGAGTTACTGTGAAAATCCCCTGGTCGTCACACTCCGGCACCTGTTCGGGTACACTGAGGGAGAATTTAGCATGGCCAATGCACCCTAACCAGCACATCCTTCAGACAGAGAGGAAACCGGAGCACCCGGAGGAAACCCACGAAGACACGGGGAGAACATGCAGACTCCACTCAGACAGTGACCCAAGCCGGGAATCAAACCTGGGTCCCTGGCGCAGTGAGGCAGCAGTGCCAACCACTGTTTCACTGTGCCGCCCTATATTTACGTTGTCCGTCTGTTTTTACGGTTGGGCCGATTGGCCAGGCAGCCTTTATGTTTTAGGTGCAACCTCGATCTAGGGCTGGATGAAATGTCCTCGCTGAAGCCCAGCTGTGACAAAGGGTCATCTGGACTCGAAACGTCAGCTCTTTTCCCTTCTTACAGATACTGTCAGACCTGCTGAGATTATCCAGCATTTTTTTTTTTGGTTTCAGATTCCAGCATCCGCAGTAATTTGCTTTTATAAAATTTTAAAAGGTTGTCTGGCGACGGAGGTTTGATTTGAATTTAATTCCTCGACACTGCTTTCAGCATGTTTCATTATAATTTTTTTTTTACAGCTCTGTAGCTCCCTGAGACAGCTCCACAGTGGCTGTCCCCTTGAGTGAGCCCGTTAGAAACGCAAGTCAGCACCCTCCCTTTTCCTGCCTTCCCTGGCAGCACTGAGTCTTTCCCAGAGCACATTTCACAGGCTGCTGGTGAGCTGGCCAGTCCCGCAGCTGATAAGGCTGGAAGGCCTTTATCAGTGTGTTTCGTGCCCGCTTCTGGGCCTGCCAAGTGCCTGTACCCTCCAGATGAAAAATGCAGGCCTTAGAATAGGAAAATGTCCAAACAGAGGGTCACTTTACAGAACACTACCCATCGTGTTAACAGAGTTATTACTGCACAAGCATACATATTGACAACAGATGAGAATAGACATAGCTGTGTGACAGTGGTAGTATTTTAGCCTCTGAACCTCAAGGTTCTGGGTTCAAGTCTCTTTCCAGACTTGTGCACAAAAATGACGGCTAACATTCCAATGATGTGGTGCTGAGGGAGTGCTCCACAGTCACAGCTGTTCAGATGAGATGTTAAACCAAGGCACCTTTTGCCTTCTAGGGTAGATGTAAAAGACCCCATTGCACTATTTCAAAGAAAAGCAGGGTAATTATTTCCTGTCTCCAGGCCAATATTTATCCTAAAATCACAGAATTGTTCTGGCACAGAAGGAGGCCCATCAGCCCATTGTGTCAGTAACGGCCTTTCAAATGAGCATTTAGACTTGGTGCCATTCCCCTGCACATTATTTCGATCAACTTTTGAATCCAGATTATCTGATCATCATCAGCTGTCTGTGGGAGTTTGCTGTCTGTATGTTGGTTGCCACATTTCCCACATCAGTGATAGTGCTTCATTGGCTGTAAAGTGCTTTGCGAAGTCCAAAAGTTGGGAAAAATGCAAGTCTTTTTTTTCTTTTTATATAATGGACTGAACGGTCTACATCTGGACTCTAAACTTTTGCAGTTCTGTGGAAATACAATTGCTTCAATTAGGAGATTGACCTGACTCAGGACTTCTTGCAGCAAGCAATATGCACCTTCAGTCAGTCAGCCAGCCGGCAAACATACAAGAACCCCAGGGTGGTGAATCAGTCCAGCACTAGAAAACGCTCTCACCAGAGACCTCAGCAAACTCTTCCCTATAGAAACTGCTGGCTAAAAGTCAATTTACTTTTGTTGTACACCGAAAGGTATTACAAAGATAAATCAAAAGTGTCATTGTCATAGAGGCCTGGAGCAGAAACTGTACTTGAGCAATTTCAATGTTATAAATCAGACAATTAGGGCATTGACTAATTAGTGCTTTTGGGAAGATAATTTTAAATAGGAAAAAATGATCCCATTCCATTTTTAGTTATTTCTTTTGTAGTGAAGGCAAATCTGATTCCAGGCGTCAAGCAGACTGGGACCAAACTCTTCCTCTTATTTAATTGTATTGTAACTCTCTGCAAAGTCAGGATTTTACAGCTGGATAGCAGTATTTATGGGTTCTAACTTTTAAATAACGAACGCATTCCAGCACTGAACAAGCAGGAGCAGAGTAAGATATTGGAGAGAGAAGGGGAGATCAAAAATGCAAAACAAAAGCATAATTGAGATTTTAAGCAGTTAATTGCCATTTTGATTTTTGGTGGATTATGCAATGTCGACATTAGTACACACCACCAACTGTAATGGCAGCAAATGCAGAGCAAAAGAACATAACATAGCTGGACTAGGCCATTTGGCCCTTCGTACCTGCTCCACCATTCAAGTTAAAGTTAATTTATTAGTCACAAGTAAGGCTTACATTAACACTGCAATGAAGTTACTGTGAAATTCCCCTAGTCGCCACACTCTGGCACCTGTTTGGGTCAATGCACCTAACCAGCAGACTGTGGGAGGAAACCGGAGAACCCGGAGGAAACCCACACAGACACAGGGGAGAATGTGCAAACTCCACACAGACAGTGACTCAAGCCGGGAATTGAACCTGGGACTCTGGCGCTGTGAGGCAGCAGTGCTAACCACTGTGCCACCTCAACAAGATCAGTGCTGATGTTCCTGCCCATCTTCACCTTCCCGCACTATCACCACATCACTTAGCAACCAAACGTCTTGTCGACCTCTAATCCTGAACATAATCAATGACTGAGCATTTTCAGCTCGCTGTAGTAGGGTGGTTCCAAAAGCACCAAAAAGCTTCTGGTTTCCTGCAAATTGAGAAACCAGAAACAAACTGATTCGCGAGCAGAGGAGGTAGCCTGTCATTGTTCCTGCATATGCATTTGGTCTGGCCATCTCGGAGCTCAACAAAGAACCAATTAAACCAATATAAAATCAAAATGCTGCGGATGCCGGAAACCTGAAATAAAAACAGAAAATGCTGGAGAAACTCAGCAGGTCTGGCAGCAGCTGTGGAAAGAGAAACAGAGTTAACGTTGTGAGTCCGTATGGATCTTCTTCAGAGGTAAAGAGAAGAGCATTGAAGAAGAGTCATATGGACTTTAAACATGTAGGTTAGATGGATCAGCCAAGGTCAATGTGTGGGGTGACGGGGATAGGATGCAGGAAAGGGCCTGGGTAAGGTATTCTGTCAGAGAGAGTCAGTGCAGACTTGATGGGCCGGATGGTCTCCTTCTGCACTGTATGGATTCTGATTCTGTCAGATCTACTGAGTTTTTCCAGCATTTTCTGTTTTTATACCAATAAAACTAATATCAACTGCGAAGAATATAGGTTCAGATCAAACATCCTTATGTGTAATGTGTATGTGTAACACCCTCAGAGATTGGGGCAGCACGGTGACACAGTGGTTAGCACGGCTGTCTCACAGCGCCAGGAACCCAGGTTCAATTCCGGCCTTGGGTGACTGTCTGTGTGAAGTTGCACCTCTCCTCGTGTCTGCGTGGGTTTCCTCCAGGTGCTCTAGTTTCTTCTCACAGTCCAAAGATATGCAGGGTAGGTCGATTAGCCAGGCTAAATTGCCATTTAGTGTGCAAAGATGTGTAGGTTAGGAGGACTGGCAGGGCAAATATGTGTTGCTAAAGGGATAGGGCCTGGGTGAGATGCTCAATTGGTGGGTTGGTGCAGACTAAATGGACCAAATGGCCTCCTTCTGCACTGTAGGGATTGTATGAGCCTGTGTGTACTTCTCCATCTGATCAAACCCAGGAGCACTTCCTACCTGTCCAATTTGTGGCTTTTTAAATCAGCTTGATGGTAACATCCCTGTGTCGAGCCTCTTGCCCCAGAGCAAGAGTTAAGAAGCCTACCAAGTTCAGACAGACTTTTACTGATTTGTTTTTCATTTCTTTCTCATGGTGGAAATTCATGTTTTCTTTTAGCCTTCCTTCGCTCTTGTGTCTTAATTGCATAAGCACATTTACACAAATAGAAATGGCAATACATGAACATTAGAAAGCCAATAGGTCTACAGGCCAGCTGACACAATTTATTAACTTTTGCCGTCCCATTAATAGCTGTACAAAATTACGCTATGTTAAACTGTATTGCCTAAACAGCTGATTTTGTAATTCCATTAATGATCAATACATTTTATGCTTTCAAGCATTACTTCCTGTTAACAGCCTCATGAAAAACATTTGCAATCTTAACGTGAGGACATTGGTTCAATTTGTAAAAATAAGTTCCGTCCACACCATTGGTAGTACATGCTTAGCGGATGTACATACATGGTTGGAAAAACTCAATTATCTCACTAAACAAAGGCAATTTATAATAAATAATTCAAATTGCAGTATTAACGCATCAAATCTTTGCAACTAACCACATAACAAGATGTGTTGCATCTCCCTGGGATATTTTTTTATTTTGTGATCTACATTTATTTTTAATCACACACTGCCCAAGCAATTTGCTGAAATTTCACAAAAGCAAAGTACTGCAATGCTGGAAATCTGAAGTAACAACAGAAAAGGCTGGAATACACAGCAGGTCAGGGGGGCATCTGTGCAGAGAGAAACAGGGTTTACATTTCATGTAGAAGGAAGTTCAATGACCTGAAACATGAACTCTGTTTCTCTCACAGATACTGCCTGACATATTCTGTTTTTGTTATCCCAAAATTGGTGATTGCTTTTGGATGTTGAAAACAAATAGGAGAGTGAAAAGGAATGAGTCAGTAACAGAGCATTGTATGGTTAAGGGAAGAGGCACAGTCCCTCTGCAGCCAAAACTGGGAGTTCAAAGGTTGATTTGCCTGCCCTGTGCTAGAGTTCAGGACATCTCCTTGCAGATGAAGAAGAACTTGGATGGGGAGGATCTGGTTGTTGCGGTCCATGTAGGAACAACGATATAAATGGAAGGAAGAAAGAGGTTATGCAGAGGGAGTTTGAGAAACTGGATTCTCAATTAATTAGCAGAACCTCAAAGCCAATAATCACTGGATTACTACCTGAGCCGCACACAAATAGGCATAGGGTCATGCTGGTAACAGAATTAACCAGAAGGCTTTAGGCAGAAGGAGGTTCAATTCATAGGACACTGACACCAGGACTAGTGATGGGCTCCACTTAAACTCAGCTGCTTGGCAAATTGTAAAACCAGAGCTCCGGAGAGGGGAAATGTAGAAATTTAGAGAATCGAGGGATATGAAGAGTGGGTGCCGACATGGATTGAAGAAAGATCAGCCATGATGGTACTGAATGGTACAGTAGGCTATGGTGTACTCCTGGGGGTACATCTTATGACTTTATACAGAGAATTCAGAAGATTCACAACCCTTTGAATTAAGACATTTCTCCTCAGCTTGGTCCTAGATGATGAACCTCTTTATCCATGACAGCGATCCCGCACTCGAGAGTCCCAGCCAGGGGAAACATTTTCAGCACATACCCTTAAATTTGTTCTTAGAGTTTCAATTTGATCAGCACTCATTCTTTTAAACCCCAGATACTATAGGCCAAGTCTAGACACTTTGTCTTCCGGGGATAATCCCTTCATCCTGGGAACCAGTCCAGTGAACCTTCATGGCACTCCCTCTGGAATAACTATGTCCTTCCTCAGGTGAGAAGACCAAAGCTACAGACAATACTCCAGATACAGCCTCACCAATTCTCTGTATAACTGTAAGTGGAATTTATTTGTTCTTATACTCCAATCAAACATCGTCGTACTGAATGACAGATAATAATTGAATAATAAATAATAATAATTAAATAATAATTGAAAGTACAGGAGCTTCCACTCAAGTCAAGGTGCCACTGGTAGAGAAAAAACCACCATTTCCCTGGTGGTTTTTTCGATTCCCACAGAAACAACGTCACCAGGAATGAGGGAGTTTTGTAATGAGTAGAGATTGGAAAAGCTGGGACTGCTTTCATTGGAACAAAGGCGGCCACAAGGTTTGATGAGGGGAAATAACTAGAAGAATGAGGAGGACAATTACATTCCTCAAAATTGCTAAGATCTGGAACGTTCTACCTAAGAGGTGGTGGAAGCTGATTCCATAAATCATTTTGGAAAGGAGTTGGACAACTTTAAGGTGGGGAACATAAAGGGTCATCGACAAAAAGCAGGGATATGGAACTAGACAAGACTTTCAAAGAGCTAGGACAGGCACAATGGGCTGAATGGCCTCCCTCTATCCTGCAAGTTTTCATGATTCTCCAAGACTCACTACCTTCAATAGCTATTTGCAATATTTCTATAACAAATAACAGCGTTCAAAGAAAATGGAAAAAATTATTTTTAAATGTCTCATTTTTTTTCTCCTCTCAGGTTTCTCTCAGCAGTGCCCAGGAGATTAATCTTCAATTGCTGGAGATGCCATGCCAACTCTGGAGCGGTGGAAGCCCTAACCTGGCCAAGCCACACTGAATACATCAGCCTCTCTCATCATTGGTGAAAAACACCCAAACAAAATACCCCAGGGACAAAACTATGTTTCCCAGATATATTTCCCTTCATTTCTGCTGGCCATCTAAAGTCACTAACAGTTAAAACGATAACCTTTGAGAAGAAAGAAAAGAAACACTAACAAAAATGTGAGAAAATCATCAAATCTGGTCACCACAACCACATAAAGTTTCACATCTTTAGCTCTCAGCAAGCTAACAACACTGAGACCCTCCTAAGGCTGGCCCAGTGTTCATTTCTGTCCTCAGAAAGACTGAGGAAGGGGCTTTATGATGTGGAGATGCCGGCGATGTCTGTGTTGATATGCGCAATCTTCTTGGAGATCCTCTCCACTTGGAGCCGGCAGTTTGCGGTGTCGATGGTAGTCATGATGTGGAGATGCCGGCGAAGGGGAAAGATGCCGGAGAAGGGGCTTTAACCAGGCTTGAAACACTCTGCTCAAACAAAGCAAAATCTTTTTTTTTTAAAATAAGAGGCCTCACCTTCTAAGGTGAAGCTCAGAGGCATAATGCAGAAGGAAAAAGATTGAATAGAATAAAAAGATTTAAATAAGAATAAAGATTTAAAACTGTGTTATGGGGAATAAATACAGAAACACGAGTAGCCTACAGAAAACAAAAGGAAATGGAAACAAAATAGAATTAAAAGATTAATTCAATGAAAATTAGGCTACCAGTATTTAATTTAGATTCGGGAAGCTGAAGATTTTGTAATGTTGGGAAAAGGGAGAAAGGAATTTCTTTAGAGCTGCTAGATTCTGTAGGCATGCTATACTCTATGATAGAAACATAAAATAGGAGCAGAGGTAGGCCATTCAGCCTTTCGAGCCTGTTCCACCATTTGATACGATCATGACTAATCCTCTACCTCAACACCAGATTCCCGTCCTCTCCCCATACGCTTTGACACCTTTAGAGTATACAGAAAATATCCATTAATCGCCAATTATCTTCAAACTTCTTTCCGATGTGTTGCTTTGAAATAGAAAGAATAATGGAACTATCCTCACTGCATGCAACACAGCTAATGTTCATGAAAAAGCATGGAACGGAATTTCAGTTTAACGCCATGCATTATTTATTGATTCTGTTCTTTTGCAAATTGGTGCATCTTCAACAACTTCGAGAGATCTGATAAAAGAAAGACTGTCACTCAGAAGTAGCCCATGTTTTCTGCTGTGTTGTAGACTAATTAGCTGCTAACCATGTCGGCTTATAAGACAGTTCCACCCTAATTATAACTGAAAGGTCATTTACCACGATAATGACCAGCTGTACAGATCTATTTGAATAAAACCACTGGAGTCCATAACCACAGATAGCACAGCTGGGGATTTATTATATGTTTTTATGCCCTACAGACTGCTATCTCAGTTTTAATAGCGTATTCTCCAGGCTCCCTCCCATCATCTGCAAAGCAAAATACCGTGAATGTTAGAAATCTGAAATAAAAAGACACGATGTTCGAAATACTCAGCAGGCCTGGCAGCATTTGTGAGGTGTCTATAAACCTGTTGGACTTTAACCTGGTGTTGTTAAAATTCTTACAGAATTGGGAGGACAGAAACAGATTTAACGCTTCAGGATGATGGCCTTTCATTAGTTGATCGCATCTAATATTTCTAATATTCTAAAACTTGCTGAATTCACCTCAAAGGATAAAAGTTCTTCAGTTCGATAATGGGCTTGGTAATGTCTTAAACGTGTTTGGTGTTTTGCGCTTTAAACAAAAAGAAATAAATGTGGTTTGCACACAGATTCAAAATAACAACAGATTTATTGTAGGAGCTATTGCCTGAACAGAGTAGAAAGTGAAACTAAAGCAGGAGCCTGTGAAAAGCCCCAATGATATTCAGCAAATCATGTGCCTGGCTTTTACAGCAATCATGTAACTGTTTAAATATGTAACAGGCTTTGAACATGAAGACTGCAGCAATTTCTGGGACACAAAATCACTCGAGCAAACCGGACCAAGTTTACAGATAACATTCAGTTTACATATTAATAATATAACACTAAGCTATATCTTGATGCCTCCTTTGTCAAAAAATAAAATGATCCAAATTGAAGAAGAAGAGGGGAGTTAACGTCGGTACACAGCAATATTAAAAGCAGGGCTGGGTTTAAATGTGCTCTGCATTGAGACCAAACGATCACAAAATAAACAGAGGTGAGGGAATCTATCAAATTCATCGTAGCTCATCCTCTCAATAAAGACCTTGCTGTTTCCCCCAATATGAAATCTACCAAATTGTTTGGGACATTTCACTACATTAGGAAATTATTAAAGTACAAAAGTAGTAATTTTTAAATATAGTAGTGACTATTAATGCTAACAAGAAGACTGCTTTGTTATTATTAACATGATTATATAACTCTTTGCCGCAGAGGGCTGTGGAGGCCAGGTCATTGAGTGTCTTTAAGACAGAGATAGATAGGTTCTTGATTAATAAGGGGATCAGGGCCTGTACTCGTTGGAGTTTAGAAGGCTGAGGGGAGATCTTATAGAGACATATAAGATAATGAAGGGGCTCGACAGGGTAGAGGCAGAGAGATTCTTTCCACTTAGAAAGGAAACAAGAATTAGAGGACACAGCCTCAAAATAAGGGGGAGTCAGTTTAGGACAGAGTTGAGGAGGAACTTCTTCTCTCAGAGGGTAGTGAATCTCTGGAATTCTCTGCCCATTGAAGCAGTGGAGGCTACCTCTTTAAATATGTTTAAATCACAGGTAGATAGATTTCTGATCAATAAGGGAATTAAGGGTTATGGGGAGCGGGCGGGTAAGTGGAACTAAACCACTATCAGATCAGCCATGATCTTATTGAATGGCGGGGCAGGCTCGAGGGGCGAGATGGCCTACTCCTGCTCCTATTTCTTATGTTCTTATTATGGAGAAAAGGCAGGAGAATGGGGATGAGCACTGATTGAATGGCGGAGCAGACATGATGGGGTAAGTGGCCTAATTCTGCTCCTGTGTCTTATGGTCTTATATATAAATTATAGAAACAAGGTTATGTCAGGCCAACTTGTCAATGCCAGTGTTTATGCTCCATGTTAGCCTTCTCCCCACCTACATCATCTAACTCCATCAGGATGCTATAATCATGTAGTTATCTAGCTTCCCCTTAACTTTAAGAGATGAATTGATATTCCGGAGGGGGGTGGGGGGGAGACATAGAACTGGCCACGTACATGACTGGAAACAAAGGAGCATCCAAGATTCCCACACCTTTATTGACCAAATGCTATCTGTAAAAAATGGATTATTTTTAGACAGTTTGCATGTAGCAGACATTTTACCCAACTATTGCCCTTGGCTGCTGTCAGGCAGTAAGAATGAAGAGCACAGATTAGAACCATTTGTAAATACATTTAACTTGCTAAAATCTCCATGAATAATTACGGCTGAAATGCACTTCGTATGTTTTAATCTGAATGTTAAACTTTGTAAATAAAAACAGCTGTAAGTAGGCCCTACATTTACATTTCAATTTTTCAATGACTCTTAACAATTGCAGTCAAAGAAATATCAGCAGCACAATAATTGGTCTCCTACCAGCAGAAAGTTGCTTAAAGAAAATCATTCTGAGTCAAAGTTTCTTGCCAAGGTTTTCCCAAGTGTGTATAAAAAATAAACAGTAATTTCACAGGTTCCATTAAGAATTCCTTTCAGAGCTCACTGGTCTGCACTACCCGTCTGTAGGCAATATTCCCAGTGGAATTTTTCATTATTGGAAACATTTATTTTTGGATTGCATTCAGAGACAATTTTATTTTGGGAACTCGGTATCCCTTTAAAGCTGCCAGGGTCCCTTGTTATATTACAGAGGCTTCAGAGTCATCCCCAGTCCTGTCAGCCATTTGGCCAACAGTTGTGCTCGTGTAATTCAGAAGGGCAATGTACTTGCGCTTTAGAAATGTAGGTCAACACACACACGTTCTATTAATATAACAGTCCATTATTTGTTGGCAACCTAACCTAGAATTGCAACACCTAGCAGTGCTGACAATGCAGTAAGCTTTGTGCAGACTGGGCACTGGCCACTCTTCAGTATCTTACCTATTCTTTATATGTGGGCTGCAACGGTAAGTGTTGACAGGCCAATTTCCATCACAACAGAGTCTGATTACATCCTAGATGATATCTATACACACATTCACACCATCAAACAAATACTGAGTAACAACGAGGAACAAAAACTCCAGCTGCCTCTTCCTCACAAGATGCTGAGGGCAATTATCTACCTGATCAGCTAACAGTACAGAAGACGACTTGAACATCTCGTCTTGGGTCTTCACTCAGTTCCACACTGTTGTGTGTTTCCATCAGCTGAGCTTCCGTGTGAGCCTCCAATGCTGATGCCACAAGAGCTGTTGCCAGCTTATGATTAGCACCATTGCTATGAACAGATTAATAATTCTATTACCAAAGTTCATCCGTCTGTTCTCCAGATCCTCCACACTGGTACCAGCCTTATTTTTGTGCCAGCAACACTCACATCACATGAACAAAAAATATAACCATAGCCTGTTGACTCCAATAAATACTGCTGAAATTGATCTAATCAGCCACTTTCCTCCTGAACTAGGACGATATCCATCCAGATCGTGAAAGCATGTGTTTTTTGGGAAAAAGAGAGAAGTCATTTGGTCCAACAAGCAAGCTCCTTTTTCATCTTCTCCTTCAATCAATCAAAGGATCTAACTGTCTCTTAAAACCATTTGTATTGTTACTCCAAGGACTTTCTGAGATAAGTTATTTCACAGATCATTAAGCTTTAGGGAAATGTTCTATCCAACTTCTTATTTCCAATTTTCTTTAACTTGTGCTGCCAACACCCTTTTCACGATGAACAAATTGCTCAGACGTTGTCAATCAGCTTCATAAACTTCAACAACGGTTGGCTCGGTTGTATATAATGGGTCTGTTCTGATGGACTTTAGGAAGGTAGGAACATCTGTTAATCTCTGCGTCATGCCAGAAACCATAATCTGCCACTGTGCGAGAGGAAGCAACTTGTGGACTATCCATCCATCTAGCATCCCAGTTGATGCAAACCCATAACCAAGCTCATACAAGTCCTCCTGCAATATACGTACAGGGTAAATGGTAGGACTCTGAAGAGTGCAGTTGAACAGAGGGATCTGGGAATACAGGTACAGAATTCCCTAAAAGTGACGTCACAGGTGGATAGGGTCGTAAAGAGTGCCTTTGGTACATTGGCCTTTATAAATCGGAGTATCGAGTATAAAAGTTGGAGTGTTATGGTAAGGTTATATAAGGCATTGGTGAGGCCGAATTTGGAGTATTGTGTACAGTTTTGGTCACCTAGTTACAGGAAGGATGTAAATAAGATTGAAAGAGTGCAGAGAAGGTTCACAAGGATGTTGCCGGGACTTGAGAAGCTGAGTTACAGAGAGAGATTAAATAGGTTGGGACTTTATTCCCTGGAGCGTAGAAGATTGAGGGGAGATTTGATAGAGGTGTATAAGATTTTGATGGGTATAGATAGAGTGAATGCAAGCAGGCTTTTTCCGCTGAGGCTAGGGGAGAAAAAAACCAGAGGGCATGGGTTAAGGGTGAAAGGAGAAAAGTTTAAAGGGAATATTAGGGGGGGCTTCTTCACGCAGAGAGTGGTGGGAGTGTGGAATGAGCTGCCGGATAAAGTGGTAAATGCGGGGTCACTTTTAACATTTAAGAAAAACTTGGACGGGTTCATGGATGAGAGGGGTGTGGAGGGATATGGTCCAAGTGCAGGTCAGTGGGACTAGGCATAAAATGGTTCGGCACAGACAAGAAGGGCCAAAAGGCCTGTTTCTGAGCTGTAATTTTCTATGGTTCTTCTATGGTTCTATATCCTAAATGCCACAGCAAATTCTGGTAGTTCCACTTCAATTAATAATTAGTTCTGGAGGCCCTCGAGTTCGGTTTCCTGTTCAGATTCTTTGGGATATAGTTCAGAAAACATCTCAAATATTCATCTCTTTCCTTCTTCCAACAGGAGTAACGGACGGAACTACTGAACTTCTGAAGGGGGAATTCATGAATTATCCACACAAAAGACCAGAGTATTTTTTGGAACCAGTGAGATTTCTATGAGGGCCGCAGCTGCTTCAGTCTAAAATCTCAGGAGCAAACTGACCCGTTCTTCGTGCCGTCTCCTGTACCTGTTGTACTGCAGACTTTACAGCATGTTTAATTTTATTAGTATAAAGCTGAAGAAATTCAAGGAGGCACCTTGTGTTCAAAGTACCCTCCCATTTGTATTTCTTTGATAATTTAAAACTGCTACAGAAGTTTCCTGCCATGTTAGATCTCTTTGCCTCTTTAACAAGCCTGGTGTCTTTGGTGGAAAGTGGCTGTGTGAAGGTTTGAGCTACTCCTGTGGCAAATCGCTTGGAGGCTGAGCCCACCGCGAATGCAGAATAGCCAATCGTTAACATTCCCCAGATTGCTGCAGACCACCCGGATCTGGATTCACTATGCTCCATACAGACAAGGTCGTCGGTGACCTGAAAATTCCACAATGTATATGCCAGGAAAATAGATTGCTTTAAACGACGACTGAATGCTGAGACGTCTTTAAAAAATGGAAAAGTTGACAGGAAGTTTGCGCAGATCATCTAATTTCACCATCAAACACCAGGCACCAATTGTGCAAATTTCTTTTGCACCAGATTGCATTTATAAAAAAGGAGCAAAGCTCATGAACTTATGCTTGTTTTAGAAAAATGTCCTCCCATTGAGCAGCATGGTGGCACAGTGGTTAGCACCGCTGCCTCAGCGCCAGGGACTCGGGTTCGATTCCCGGCTTGGGTCACTGTCTGTGTGGAGTTTGCACATTCTCCCACGTCTGCGTGGGTTTCCTCCAGGTGCTCCGGTTTCCTCCCACAGTCCAAAGATGTGCAGGTTAAGTGGATTGGCCATGATGAATTGCCCCTTTGTGTCAGGCGTGCTAGCTATGGTAAATGCATGGGGTTATTGCGATAGGGCCTGGGTGGGATTGTGGTCGGTGCAGACTCGATGAGCCGAATGGCCTCCTTCTGCATTGTAGGATTCTACAACTGCCCTCAGGATGTGTTTATATCCATCAGTAAAATATTGTGACTGAAGCTTCACTGAATGCACTATCCTTTTACATGTTATAACAATGCTGCTCCTGTAATAGAGCACACATCCTTCTATTTAGCATGAGCGATGCTACAGGGATCTGCTAGTTCTGTATTATTGTTACTGTACTCTGCACTCCCAGAGTCAGCATCAAGGGCTCCAAGGGCACATATACCATGGACAAGGCTATAGATGGAATCTTCTGAGTTTTCCTCATCAACATGTATTAGCTTTTTTGAAACTCACTAACAATGGAGCAAGGTACTTCTGATGAAATGTATTCATCACAAACTTAAATCTTCCCCCATTAAAAGCAAAATGCAGCAGGCAATGCAATTGCACACATTTGCTCTTGCATCAGGTTTTGCACAGCATGTAATGAAGTGGCAGAGGCCTTTTTAAATATCTATGGCATATTAACATTCTAAAGGTTTTAAACACAGGACTGTTGTCAGGTTTAGGATCAGTCACTGGTTGGTAGGAATGTAACATGCTCAGCTTTAATGGCATGTGTTTCTTTAAGTACATTAATACAGTACCTGGTTGTCAACTGAGCTTAAACAAAAGTTTAAGAAAATAATTGTTTCTTTGGTTTGATGGACGATTTGGTCGCTTTGCAACAACATCACCAACAGAAAACAATCACACTTGCTGTTTGCCTCAGTCACTTCAAATGATGCTCATTTCTTCCTCTCACTGGTCAGATCAATTTCCAACCTCAGCAAGGGGTGATCTTAACAGGCTGGAATTACCTTCAACTTTCCATGTCCTCTTTTCATCTAAAGACTCGACTGATCAATTCTCTGGGAGTGCAGCATGCGTCTCCAAGCACAGTTTGTACTTCACGTTTATATTGTGAAACACCAGGAGCATTAAGTAATGAAACTAACAATTATTGACAAGGGGTTACATAATTTCCTGTCCTCAATTGCAGATAGTTTTAATAGAATTTTCTTCTATATCAATGCGAGGTAAAAAACATGATAAAATCACAGAAAGAAGCCATTCGGCCCATCATCTCTTCACCAGCTCTCCAATGAGCATATCATTTTCTCCTGTCTTCTCCCCATAACCTTGCAGATTGTTTCTTTTCAAATAATCATATGATTGCCTCTAGAATGCCTCACTTGAAGCTGCCTCCGCCCACTCTCAGGCAGTGCATTCCAGACCCTAACCACTCATAGAATCCCTACAGTGCAGAAAAAAGCCATTCGACCCATCGAGGCTGCACTGACAATAATCTCACCCCTGCCCTAAACCCGTAACCCCATGTATTTACCCCCTGCTCATCTCCCTGACACTGAGATGCAATTTAGCATGGCCAATCAACCTAGGAAACCAACGCAGACACCGGGAGAACATGTAAACTCCATACAGTCACCCAAAGCTATGTGAAAAGTTCTTTCTCATATCACTTTTGCTTCTTTTACCAATTCTTTTCAATCTGTGCCCTCTTGTCCCTTAGACTTGTGAAGAAGGTGCACAGTTGAGAGCAGACTAACCCAAATAAATTTAAAATGGAAATAAAAAGAGATACAGAAAATATTCACTCATGCAACTAAAGACATAAGAAATAAGGGAAGTAGACCACACAACCCCTCTAGTCTGTTCCACCATTCAGTAACATCATGGTGATCTTCTATTTCAGCTTCACTTTCCTGCTTTACCCTTGTATCTCTTGAATTCATTAGTGTCCAAAACAAAATCTTTGAAGACTGGTGCTATTCAGATTTACAATTTGTGATGTCTCATCAACATTGTGAGGGAGCGGGGTGGCGGTGTTTGTTGCAACACTCTCACTTCTATTCTTAAATTATAATTTATTTGCTTTAGTATACTCTCAACTGTGTGCCTTCTTTACAACCCTAAAGGGTGAGCACAAAAGCCATTGTCATTTCACATCAATGGGAACATAGGAACTGTCAGATGGAAAATATCCACAGTCCATCTAGTTGCCTTCCTTGCTTATACAATGATAATGGACTAACCATGACAATCAATCAATCCCCATTAATTAATCTACAACAGTCCAAGAAATGACAAGAGAAAATTCCCAGTGGTGATGCACTTCGGGACACAGAAGCTCAAAGTTACTGTCCTCCTCACAAATATGCTTTAGGGGTACAGTAGCATGATGGCCATGTGACTGGACTAGCAATCCAGAGGCCCAGTCTAATGATTTGGAAACATGACTTCAAATCCCACCACAGTAGCTGGGCAATTTAAATTCATTTGTCTCAGGATAAGGGTCCGCCATTCAGGACTGAGATGAGAAAATTCTTCAGTTATAGGATTGTGAATCTTTGCAAGTCTCTAATCCAAAGGGATGTGGGTCACATTAACTGAATATATTCAAGATTAAGATCAACATATTTTTGGGCAATGAGTTAATTGTGGGATATGAAGATAGGAAGGAAAGGGGAGTTGGCTTAGTCATTCAGCTACAATCCTCTTAAAATAGTGGAAAAGGCTCGAGGGGGCTACACTTGCTCCTGTTCCTATTTCTTAAGGTTGTATGAGATTATGATTGGCATTTTAGGACTCTACAAGGATTATATAATAGACTATGACAAGCTGTTTTCCACGTCCAGAATAGTAGAACCAGAGGACATGACCTGTGCTTGAAAGGGGGTGAATTCAAAACAAAGCTACATTTTGGTGAGCAAGTAGGTCAGACTATGGAATAAGCTCTCGAGGGAGACAGTGGAGGCTGTTAGTACTGATTCATTCAAATCAAGTAGATATCTTTCAAGAAACAACATTTTGCAATACATGATGTCTCATTCATTTATTGTAAGATTTTTAAAAATTCATTCATGGAACATGAGCAAAGCCAGGAAGGCCTGTATTTATTGTCCATCCCTGGCTTTCTTGGCCACATCCGAGGGCAGTAAAAGGTCAACTCCATTGCTGTGGTTCTGAAGTCACATATCAGCCAGTCCGGGTAAAGCCAACAGATTTCATTCTCAGAATGTTATTGGTGAACCAGATAGGTTTTTACAACAATCTGATCATTTCATGGTCACCATTACTGATACTAGGGTGGCACAGTGACACAGTGGTTAGCACTGCTGCCTCATAGTGCCAGGGACCCAGGCTGGATTCCAGCCTTGGGTGACCATGTGTGGAGTTTGCATGTTCTTCCTGTGTCTGCGTGGGTTTTCTCTGGGTGCTCCGGCTTCCCCTCACAGTCCAAAGATGTGCAGGTTAGTTGGATTGGCCATGCTAAATTGCACCTTGGTGTCCAAAGATGTGTAGGTTAGGGAGATTAGCAAGGTAAATGCATGGAGTTTACAGGGATAGGGCAGGGAGTTGGCCTGCATAAAATGGTCTGTCGGAGAGTCGGTGTAGACCCAATGGCTGACTGGCCTCCTTCTGCACTGTAGGAATTCTATGATAATTCCAAATTTATTAAGGCAAATGAATTTAAATTCTTGAGAAGTACATCGCTATGCGATGGCATCAATTAGTGGAAACCCTCATAGTCTATGCACCAGTTCACCTCTGTTTCACCAGCCGGAATTCTCCAGCTTTTCGCTAGTGGCGGATTCTCTGGTCCCGCTGACAATACACCCCCACTACGGGTTTCCTTGGGTGGGTACAATGCAACAACCCATTGACAGCAGTGGGACAACAACATCCCACTACCAGCGAACAGTGCGCCGCCTCTCACTGCCAAAAAACCTGCTGATGGGAAGCTGGAGAATTCCGACCACTAAGTAGGAAACGCATGATAATAGACTTGCAAAGTGGAGCGGATCAAGTTCGGAAAGGATTGAAATGCATACCACAACTGAGCATTATTATCAACAACAAGAAAAAGAGTCATCAATGTCAGATTTATCAATGCCCAAATCAGACTTTGATTAGTAAAAATATAAATTATTTCTAACTGTGCAATAATCTATTGTTGCTCTAATGAATGCAAAATGGAGAACAAAAACACTTTATTTCAACAACACATTTCAAAATTCCTTTGAATTAAACAAGTGATCCAACTGTCCATTTAAATTGAGTCTGCTGTCTGTATTGCCAGCTGTGAATAAAAAATGACATTCTAATGAGCAAATTAAAATAGAGGATTTAATGAATTCATTCCATTGAAAAAGAACTCTTAACGGCTCCCATGGTACATTCACCACCCAATGTGCAACTGAGACACACATACCAGCAAGATCTGGGATTGTTGGCTTCTCTCAGCCAGGGCACTGATGCCTAAGGTACAGTCTTAGCCCCATTGGGCAAGGGAACAAAGCAATAATTGGACAGGGTTTCCACTCCTGAGTGCCATGCAGTGACTGCTGTAAAACGTGCACAGAACAGTGCTTGGGGTTGAATGTGATATTGCCCTTCTGTTTGTCATAGAACTCAGATTTTTCTATTTTTGGACAGCTGATCACATTTAAATCTCAATTTCTGTCACCTCACAATCAGCTTCACATAGACAAAGACACAACGTTGTTTTAAAATATCACTCACTCCTATATTTATACAGATAGATTAATCAAGTCAATCTGGCCTTTTAAATCTGAGGTGATAGTGGAAGATGTAAAGGCACGTGCTTCCACACTGAAGAACCACCAAATATTTATTTTTGAAACGTAATAATGACAATTCATTATTTGCAGGCAACATTAATCACTGTACTTGCACCACTAAACTGCTAGTATGTTTTTATACATCCATACGAATGCGGCCTTCAACAGGAAGGCAATGGAACTGATGAAAGACAGAACCCAGCAATTACTCAGAGGTATGACACTTCCCATGACTACCAAATCACCCAATCGAATAATTCTCTACACCATGCAGAATATAATGGAGAGCTTGAGCTTGCAAGATAATTCGTACGCCAAGGTACTTAATGCATTCAAATGGAATTGAACTGTGTGCCACGAGCATTCCTCAAGAGGCTCTTTTATTGAGTGGAGACCAAAATCAATGGAGCTGTGAGAAAACCAAAGTGTCTTTGCCATTAGTCTTGGTCACAACCTGCATCTCCCATCCCCTCCAGCTAACAAATTAGATTGGTCAGAAACACTCTTCATTGGGTTATTTTTATAAACCATTAATCCAATCAACAAGTCCCAGATTTATCAATTAGGAGTGCCATAATGCTACAAATGGTGACTCAAGTCTGCTACCTGTTTAGTACAATGAGCAGCCAGAAGATCAGTGTCATACAGTATTGTCATTGCCGCATTGAAAATGCAGGTTTTCAGATGCAGGACAGTATGAAAGGAAAGGAGTGGGTGAGTCGACATCAAAGAAGCTCAAGGTGAAGTTAACAAACTGTCTTGGCGTTCCAGTGGCTTCGCAATGTAAAATCGAGACTTCATTTCAGCACAAAGAGGCATGAGAGATCCGGGCTGGGGTTGATTCCAAAAGTATTCTTATGTTCTCAGTCAAACTTTCCTGTAAAACCGTAAACTTTTAACTCACTTTCCATTGAAGCTTTCTGCCCACTTAATGTTCCAGAATTCTATTTTGGGCCTTCCCCTGCCAAATGTCTGGTGCCCACATTCACTCACCTCTTCAATTACGCGGGAATCCTTACTTAATTTAGGACTGTAGTTTATTCAAACCTTGAAGAGCCGTGTAAGTTTCGAACAAACCTTCGATAATAAGGTAAATTGTGCAGGCTGATTAATTTTATAAGCCTTGGGGAAAATCAAATATGGTAATTTCGCTTTCTCTGAAATAGCATAAGTGTAGGTTAATTCACTCACGTATTTGACCAATTGATATATTTAATTTGAGATGGACATGCAGACACAAGTTTTATAGTTTGATTCAGACTAACTGGTAGTATCCATTATCACACAAATATATCTTTACTGACAAACCATTATCCATGTCAACTTATTTAAAAAGCCAGTGGACATTCCACTGAATTTGCAGGGCATGAGAAAATGGTATATGACACAACATAGTTTAACAGCTGATAAAGAAAAACCTCTAAGGTAAGAAACACATCACTAGCCTAGTACAGAGATTTACTGAGTAATTATGCTGCGACTGCACAGATAAATGAATAACTTGGTGTGAATTGGAACTATAATTAATTGAGGGGCGTTATGTTACAACAAACTACAAGCAGTTCAGAGCTGCATTCTATATTAAAAAGGAGAGTGGGACTTGATTTTAAATTCAATTTTCTCATATCTGCTAGCTCTAAATACTTCAACAGGACAAATGCAATAATTTTAAGAGGAGCAGAGAGGGAGGCCAGGGCTTCACTTAGTCTTACTCTCAGGTGTACCCAACACAGCGCTGCTCAAAGTTAATCAACGTCTTTAGGAAGAACAGCAGAAGAAAACTGAAGCTAAATATATCGTTTTGTACAAGTTCCATATATGTGATTCTTTGCATTTCTGAGTACCCTGTCAGTGTGTACAAACCCAGTCGTGTATCATGGGTTCTTTTCAAATTCATTCTATTTTTAAAATTTGCTTCAGCCAGTCTGAATAAGCACTGTATAAAGTTTTGTTGTTTTAAAGGTTACGTTGTGGAACATTTTCCACACAGGGCTCTGAGAAGCAGGTGGTTACGTCTGAATCCAAAGAGCAAAGTCCAGAGCAACTTTCAGATCAATCCAATGTTATTCTTGCACCAATTTTATCTCCTGTAGTGTTGCTCACGGTGGATCAGATGACACGTTGCTCTGTAAGGTCAGGAGTACGATGTGACATAATGGACAACCTGTTGCTGCTGTGTATGTCAAGCAGTATCTCCTTTCGCAGTCACAAGATGTGACTGCTGTGCCTGCTTCAAGCCAATTTGAGGCTGGCTGATCTTAGCACAGCATCAAGTCAATTAGTAGCCAATCTAGATTTTTTTTTAAGTGAATACTTCTTAAATATTTGAAAATGTAATATATATTATTGAAACACATACTTACTTAAGACAAAAAGTCACAGGCCTGAAACATTAACTTGGTTTCTCTCTCCAGAGATGCTACCTGACCATTTTCACCATTTTCTGTTTTATTTCAGATTTTCAGGATCTACAGCGTTTTGCTTGTTGATTTTAAAGCAGTTTTATAGAAGATTGAAACACTTGGGATGCTTTGCTCTAGAAAAGAGGAGGCTAAGGGGTGACATGATAAGAGATTTTCAAGATAATGGAAGGGTTTGATACAGTGGACGGAGAACATCCATGTTTCCACTTGTGGATGAAGACTGAAATTAGGGGCCATGAGAAGAAGATAGTCACTCATAAAACCAACAGAGAATTCTGGAGAATCCCTTTCTTTTAACCTAGAATGTTCAGAATGTGGAACGCACTACCATGGGAGTCAGGAATTGTTGTCAATAACATTGATGCATTCATGGGGAAGTTAGATAAACACTTGAGGGGGAAAGGAATAGAAGGATATCCTGATGGAATTAGATGAAGAGGGGTGGGAGGAGGCTAGTACGGAGAATAAATATTGGTTATGGACCTGTTGGGGCTGAATTGCCTGTTTGGGTACTGTAAACGTTTTGTACAAACCCTGTTTCAAATTGCAGACAGTCGGTTGGGGAGGGAGGCACCATTGAGCCACGTGCATAGTTTACTCGGTTTATTTTCTGCTTTCTATGAAGTTTGCATTTGACTGATTTGTAATTGTTACATTAGCATTTAAACCAATCAGCTGGAAGGAGTTCGTAATTAGCTGGAAAAATTCTGAATATCAGTCAGTTTTCATTTCATAAATTTGAATAATTCAAATTTAAGAAGCATACATGCCAAGCAAGTGTGACAAGCTAGATTCATCACTTCCATAATATTGAAATAAAAATCTTATTTCATTGAAGCATTGGAAACAGGGTTGAAGAAAAAAATATCACCTATAAACTGATTCAGACCGTGCATTTGTTATTTATGTCATAGTGTTCCGAGTATAAACCTGTCATATCAAAAATTAATTTATCTCTGGCTTCTTAACCTGATCTACACTAATCCATTCACTCTATCTAACAATTTATATATTTTCTTCCTTGTGCATAATCATTGTTTTTTTCATTATTCTTACGTTTCCTTTCTTACTTTGTGTATTTCCATAGTTAATACCAACAACCTCAAATCCCAATGAAGCAGTTCACCTCCAGGGTGGTGCATGGGTTCAAATCTGAATTGGTTGGTAAACATCCAGCTTACCTCCTGGCATTTCTTTAATTAGTTCCCACTGTCACAGAAATAATCAAGCAACACTAGTACTGGAATGTGGGTGCTGTTCCAATCAACCATACAGCCTTAAACTGGGTTTATGATCTAAAGTGAGAGTAAATGGTCTTAAGAGTGGGAATAATGCACCAATCCATGCAAAACTCTGCAACTGGTACAATTACAAGACTGGAAGTGAGACAGATTGAGTGAGAGGAAGAAATGAGATCTGATAGACATAGCGCACAAGGGGCAGATTTTCATGTGACCCTTTCTATCAGGCAGAGGGTGGGCAGCGATTGCCAGTTGCTCACCCAATGGATGTGATCTGGTGTCTGAACTTCTCACTCGTAGCGCCTTGTTAGCTGTCCATCAGTGAGTCACTTGTATATTTCGAGAAGTGATCAAATGGTGCAGAAAATCGTGAAGCTTCATTGCAGAACCCTAAAGGGCAGAGGAGAGGCATTCCGGGGGGAAAATGGGAAATGAGGAAAAGAAAAAGAGTCGGAATAGAGAGGGCGGAAAATAATAGAAATCAAAAGAAATTAGCCAAGGAAACCGCGCAGATAATTAAAGGACAGCAGGTGAAGCAGATAAACAGCACAAGGGGAAGAAACAATCGAGAAGAGTAAGAATAAAGCAGCAAAGACCGAGAGACACGCTTGATGAGGATAAACCAAGCTATCAATAAAACCAAAGAGAAATAGAAAATAGAATGAAGAAAGATTTACCGACACAAAAGATTAATTGAGATATTGAAGCATGGAATAGATGAGAGATAGCTCACATTCATGGAGACATTAGCATTGGCACATTACAATTAAAACTAATTATTGGAAAAAGTATTTCAGAAAGTTGAGTCACCTCCCCATGAAACTATTATTCACTCTTTGTTTATCTCCTATGAATGTTATACGACAAACAAAGTAGCATGAAGCTGTGCGTGATTTTTGAACCCATGCCAAAGACCATTTTAATGCTCCACTTAACACTGTTAGAGCAAACATCAGACTTTTTTGACCTGTATACACAATGCAAGAGTTCAGATATGATGGAGGAAAGAGAGGCAAAAAATAAAAATTTACCCGAAAAGAATATGAGGTTTTTGTTCAAGTCAATGCCAGAGTCGAGGCAGTATATTTTATCTTGTTTAAGAGGTATGTAGTTAGCTCTTCCATTTTCCTTCCCCCCCCCCCCCCCCCTTGGATCAGTCTGTACATTTTGTAAGTCAGAGGTTATTTAAGTTCACAATTCCTACATCGGTATTTTCTCTTTAGTAGTACACGAGTCATGACTTTGCTTGGGTCATCTTAACTACAGAACAACACTATGTTGGTGCATTGGTTGCTTCCCAATAATTGAGAGATTTACAGTCTGAATTATGCATTTGTTTTGAATTATAGTTGCCAATGGATAAGCTCCAATGTAGCCACTCCTGATCCTCACACCCTCTCATCCCACTGATCCCTTCCCCCACTGACCCTGACCTCTGCTCGTCAACTTCATGAAGTCTGGGGCCCGATGTGCTGCCTGGTTTAGTTGATGATACCAAATAAACCCGTTGGACTTTAACCTGGTGTTGTGAGACTTCTTACTGTGGTTTAGTTAAGGGCTGCTGCAAATATCTGATTTTTCTTCACTGCTCTCCATTCTTCAACGATGAGCTGCGATACCACATTGACTCTATGACAGTGAGGTCAAATATCACTCGCACCTTGAACCTCAACATTCTTCTGACACCCCTCAAGCACCCATAGATGAGCACTCCTGAATCTGTCGGCTGTGGTGGCCTAACTTCAGATAAAAACCATTTACCCTGTCAATTAATCGAATTTCCCCCTTAAAATTCTTAGCTGAGGCAATGATGTCCCTCAAGTCACAGCATGAACTTCATTAATGCACTTTGTTAAGAACGTCATTGCTGTTCTAAGGTCTTTAGTAGCAACCTCATCACCTTATTCCCCTTTGCCTGCAGCAGTAAACCAAGACAAGACTGTCAAATTCCGTTGCCCTGCTTTTGGCCCTTAGCCAAGGATGCTGTGCAGTTAGCACCTGGGAGTTGTGCCAGAGTAGTGTAGAGCCTGATTCTGCTGAGAATAGTACCACCTTTGCTCAGTGCCTCGCTTAACAACCTGATATTTGATCCATGGTCAGAATTTAGCACTTAACATCAAAAAGAGTCACTCCAGCATCATTTCTTCAGGTAGGGCTACGGTCTGACACACAAATCAATTGGTCTACCACCCATTTTGAGGATGCAACCATTTTGTTTTAAATTTAAAAATCTCGGTAACATGCCAAGATTGGAAAACGTGGAGGAGGAGAAAAAGTAAAGCAAAACTCTTGCAGAAGCACATTTTTTGTCATTGAGAATGAGAGCACTATGTTCAACTGAACATGGTAGTATGAATCAAATATCCAAGCACAGATGGGTTAAGGGAGGTGTGGAGCAAAGACTGTGCTATTCTCAGTAGAATCAGGCGCATCTCCCAGGTGCTAATTGCACAGTAACCTTGGTTTAAGGGTTAAACGCAGGGCACACTACCTTCTCAATGGAGAGTAACAAAAGACAGGCAAGAGAAAATGACTAAGAAAAAATGAAAATCTCCGTAAAAACTCACACTATCATAAATTTTCTTTACCATTCAATTAACCAGTTAAGGAAACGCAGATGGGAGTTCAAAAAGTCAGATGCACAAAGCATCAAGAATGTGCCACACCCACTATTTAAATATTCCCTTGCAGCACCATAAGTGTAATATATAATGAAGATGCTCTGATTTGTCAGCAATATTCATCATGTGTGTTATAAATAATGTACTGCAAAAAAATGCATATGCACATCTATTCATCCATTACATATGCACATCTATTCATTCATCCATATGATAAAGCTGAACAGAACAGTCGTGTATGTGGTAGCTCCATTTAAAAGTGAGAACTTGTTTCATGCAAGTTGCTTCAGTGTCTCACAAAGGAGAAAAGTCTTGCATTTGGACAACACCCTGTCAATTCCTCAAAACATGTCATTGTGCTTAAAAACAATGGCTGACTCCCAAATGCAGTGGCTGTTATGTGGGCAAACACAGCAATCACCTTACACAACAAATTGCAAGGAGAAAAATCCGTTAGTCTGGCTATCGTTGATTGAGGGAGTAATGTTGGCCAGGACAAGGAAAAGCATCCTGCTGTCCTTTCAATCTTCTATGGAAATTTTAATGTGCTCTGAAATTACTGGAACAAAGGGCGGTTTCAGTTTAATGCCTCATGCACAGGCTGGCATCTTTGACAATATAGAATTGAAGGCCCAAAAATTGTCATAGAGTGTGATAAACACAATAAGTTGCATTTTTATTAAGCTTAGCCATCATATAATATTATTTTTGTAACGCAACTTACTAGAAATGCAAGCTGATAACATTTGATTTGATTTATTATTGTTGCATGTATTAGTATACAGCAAAAAGTATTGTTTCTTGCATGCTATACAGACAAAGCATACTGTTCATAGAGATGGAAAGGAGCGGGTGCAGAATGTAGTGTTTCAGTCATAGCTAGGGTGTAGAGAAAGCATGATGAGGTCAACAAGTGATCTGGATTGGTGAATGATGGGGCTAACTGTCTATCTCAGTAACCAATAAGATTTATAGATAAAGAAACAGAGCAAAGGAAGAAACAGAAGTTGAGTTAGTCAAATTAAACAAAGAGAAATGGAAAGGGAAAGAATGATTGGGTTGAGAAAGAGACGGAAGGAAAAATCAGAACATTTTTAATGCATATTAATATTAAATTTATAAAATCTCTAGGAACAATTTACTGCCTGTTGGAGAGAGACCATTTCAATTATTCCCTTTCTGGGCCTTCAAGGATTGGGTTTCATGTAAGTTGCATAAATCACCTCATTAACAGGGTTTGTGAATTACAGTTCTAAATGGTGGTGTAAGATTCATTCTTGTTTATGGTGCAAAAGGAGAAATTTCATAAAACTCAAGGAGAGATTGACATTGAGCCCTTTTGTTTGGCTAATAAAGGAGTTGCGTAAATTGTCCAGCAGGTTGTGGCGAATTGCAATTCACAGCAAATTGCTGGGTGTTTTATGGACTAATAATAACTGTTTACACATGAAAAATGGGAAGATACCACAAATTCACTTTTTTTCCCCCAGCAATTTCTGAGCTATTATGTAGGTTCACCCTAGAATTGTTTGCTGGATGCTTAAATTTACTGAGGCATGGCTTAAGGCCTCGAAATGATTAGAGCTTCCCGCACATTATTTAAACTTAAATTATTGTTTGTTTCTGAGTATCTTTATAAAACTATGGACTACGATATATTTCCACCTTTAACAATTAACAACTGCTACCTTTGCTATTGAGACACTCAGTGTTCCAAGACTTCTGACAATGACAGCAACTGAGAACAGCAGGGACCCTCAACATCCAGCCAGGGCATTGCATTTTCTCTGTCCTTTTGAGGAAGCATCATATTTTGCATGCAAGTTCAGTGCTGCTGAGACAGTGAACTGAACAGAATGGGGAACATAGTCCCTACTCCCTATGGAACTGAGTGTCAGTTCTATACTTTGCTCACAGATGGAGTGTGCCAGCTGTCACAGAGCGATAGGGAACAAGTTTCCAGTACAGATTTCCCATCCAGTGAACTTTCCGTCTTAGCAAGTTATGGAACCATAAAGGTGCACCTTCACTGCTCATTGAGTGGGTGGTTGGATAGAGCTATTGCACTGCATGTCTATAGAAGCTTGCTGGAGACCTCAAATACT
Organism: Mustelus asterias; assembly: GCF_964213995.1. Lineage (NCBI taxonomy): Eukaryota > Metazoa > Chordata > Chondrichthyes > Carcharhiniformes > Triakidae > Mustelus > Mustelus asterias. Next base: position 13,624,547 of record NC_135828.1, on the reverse strand, counting down.
TTAATGTTGAGGCCCCCACTAAAATAAAATTGGTAAGATATCAGCACTAAATGGTGGGAGATGGGGGTGGGTTAGAAAATCTGGCAGCTCCTTCGTGGAATGGCTGAGCTTTCATGCTCCTCCAGGTCCAACAAAAAAAGTTAGCAAAAAAAGCACTTAAGCACTTTAATTTGCATTGATTTTCAAATGCATGCATAAAGACAGCAGACAGCTGAAAATCACCCCCATAGCTCGTACAATTTTACATGACAGAAGAACCCCACATGGCATGCTTGCCTTCATCGGACGGGGCATCGAGTATAAAAGTTGGCAAATTATGTTACAGTTATATAAAACGTTGGTTAGGCAATTCTGTCCAATTCTGGTCACCACGCTACCTGAAGGACGTGGAGGCTTTGGAGAGAGTGCAGAAAAGGTTTACCAGGATGTTGCCTAGTATGGAGGGTATTAGCTATGAGGAGAGATTGAATAAACTGGGATTGTTCTCCCTGGAAAGACAGAGGCTGAGAGGCAATCTAATAGAAGTTTATAAAATTATGAGGGGTGTAGATAGGGTGAACAGTTGGAAGCTTTTTCCCAGGGCAGAAATGACAATTATAAGGGAGCACAAGTTCAAGATAAGGGGGGAAAGGTTCAGTGGAGAGGTTCGGGGGAAGTTTTGTTTTTACACAGAGGGTGGTGGGGCCTGGAATGCACTGACAAGTGAGGTGGTTGAGGTAGGTACTTTAGCAACATACAAGACTTATTTGGATGGACACATGAACAGATGGGGAATTGAGGGATATAAGCATTGGTCTAGATAGAACAACGTGATTGGCAATGGCCTGGAAGGCCGAAGCGCCGGTTCCTGTGCTGTACTGGTCTTTGTTTTTTGTGGCCCATCATGCTTTTGCTGACTCTGAGAAAGAGCTATCCAGCTTCAGTTCTGTGCCTCATCTTAATTAATTCTCCTTCAGGGAGAGGATTATCTTTAGAGAAAGAAGGGGAAAAGAAAATAGGACAAGAAGTTGGCCCTTGATGGGAACTTTCCAAATAGTGGCATTCATGGGTGCATTGCCTACCACTGCTCCTATTTCTTATGATCAATAAGGCATTGTCACCCAATGTCGCACAGGGAATGTTTCAAGGTGAAGTAAGGTGGAGCAAAGAAGCACTGTTTTAAAATAAATGATAATGTTGAGAAGAAATTTTGTGTTAATTAAACTGTGTCATTTGCCAACCTAAAATGGAGATTAGTGAGCAGAGCAGTGTGTGGCATCTCATTAATACATAGGTTCCATGAATAAAACAAAGTGCACTTTCAGATCCTTGAGTTTTAATGGAATTAGCTTGTTGCTCTCATTAATGGTTTTGATCCTCAGCACCACCAATAAATGCTAGGGCACCAAACTTACAAAAGAGCTCAAATTTAAACAGAAAATTGATGTTCAAATTCATGAGGTGGCTGGACAGAGTAGGTAGGAAACGGTTCCCACTCGTAAAAGGTTCAAGAACGAAAGGGCAGAGATTGAAAATGATTTGCAAACGAAGCAAATGTGACATGAGAAATTTTTTTTTCGCACAAGTGGTTCGGGTCTGAAATGCACTGCCTGAAAGTGTGGCAGAGGCAGGTTCAATCGAAGCATTCAAGAGGGCATTAGATGATTACTTGAATGGAAACAATGTGCAGAGGCACAGGGAAAAGGCAGGGGAATGGCAGAATCTGCGGTACTTTTGCCTTTCAATCAAAAATAAGCTGTGTGTTTGCTTCTGTGTTTTTCCCTTGAATTTGATGGTATCTCGATTACAAACGGATGGATCTCTTGACAGCTTGGGTTACCAGAAAATGCACATATTAGCTAAGCCAGGTAAAGCCAGCCCAAGTCATTCAAGTAACCTTGAATTAAATAAGAACAGGTTTGCATTTATAAAGCACCATTTGCTACCGCAAGATGTGCAAAATGGATTTAAGCAAATAGAGGCTGATATCTCATTGTGCAATTAGTCGGAGTTCTATAGTCTGTCTTTATAGAAATACATAAAGCATACAGCACAGAAAGAAGCTATTTGACCCTACTGTTTCATGTCAGTGTTTAAGCTCCACATTGGTCTTTGCTCTTATTAATAAGTTGTGTTTTACTAATCACAATGAAGGAACGGATCAAGGCTTACAGAAAGTGGAGGTCTGCTGAACTAGGAACCATTTGTACTTTTTCCAATTCAATGTTTCACAAAAGAGTGTTGAAGATTCATCGGAAACAGGACGGTAATAGGAAGCTTTGGATGAATTAAATGATGGATTTGGTAAACAGACTCAAAGATGATCATGTGTTTCTTTTTTCAATTTTTTATGCCACTTTAGGAATAAAAATTCCACTGTGCCCACTCCTTAGGCCTGCTGGGAGCACAGATGGGGAAATTCTATATTAGTCCCATGATTCTGAATTCATTCATTTTCCCTGGCCAGGAGGTGTCTGGCATATAATGGCAGAAAACTGTAAAGAATTTGCGAAGATAAACAGGTCAGTCAGGCAATCAGACTCAATCTGCTGGGACTGAGAGAGAAAGTTTGAATATTCTTACTGTTATTCACAGGAAACTTGGGAACCTAAATATCAATACTTTAGACAAAATTTGCCTTGGGTGTATGTTACTGAACACTAATGATCTCATACTTAAAGAAAGAACTTGCATTTTATTACAAATATTAATTTTGTAAAGGTGCCGCATAGTACTGCCTCTCTGATTTAGGATAAAATGGAGGGATGAAGAGTATTATGCGACTTGTTCTAAATTGTGGCTAACAACAAGTTGTTACAAGGGCTCAGGTTGTGTTACTGTGAAGATGATGTAGGATATTCACATCTGTACAATGCCCACGGCAGTTGTACTGATAGTGGATAGACTGTTAGCCTCCAAGTCACAGGGCAGTGTTAGAAATGTTAGGTTTTGTAAACAGTTACACATTAAACTGCCTATTTAAATTCAGAATAGGACAGGCTGGGAGGGTTTAGAAGATAGTTAATCAGCATTTCTACCTAGATACAAGGCCCATGCTGTTCATAATGCCCTGGAATGTGTTTTGAGGGGGAAACAGGCCATAGAAAGCCATTGTGGTATCAGCTTTTCTTATGATTTCCCTGAACCTCTCAAGACAGTTACATCTGCAAGAATCTGAGAGACAGGGAGAGAGAGGGAAAGACCAGAAAGATAGAGACAACCAGTCTCTATTGATCGCCATGCAGAACGTAGGTGAGAGCTTACATTTGGAATGAAGAGATCAAGTTCATGAGGAACTAAGTGAGGCTAGAAGATTTGCCTAGCTCTGGCAAGAATGATCTCAATGGAAAAGTCAGTCCTGGGATCAGAAGTTAATTGGCTAGAAAAGGGAAAAAGTAAGCCAACGGGAGCTGAGAATAGCAATCAACTGGTTCCTGGAGAATGAAGTGTTCACTTAAGCAACAGAGTAAAATGTAACTGTAGAAAGGGATTTTTGGTCATTTTAAAAGTTCTGTAGTATAGAATATAATTTGCCTGCAGAACAATGTTTAGACAATGTTGTTTTTAGCTTGTTTATTACAGTAAAGATCTTGTCATGTGGTCTTTTGAGTCAGTCACTGGAATTCAACTATCATTTTAAAACTTAGGTCATAACAATTTACACAGCTTCCTATCGTATACTTAAGATATCACAAAATGCTTTACGACCAACACATTATTTCAGAAGAGCAGTCAGAAATGTTATGTAGGTCGATGTCTCAGCCAATTTGCATGGAGCAGCTAATGAGATGGCTGGCCGGTTAATGGTGGTACTGGTTGAGGCAGTAATTTAGGCCAGTAGACCAAGAGAATTGTCAACTCATCTTTGAAAAGTTTCATGGAATCTATTATATCCAGCTCAACAAACATATGGGGCCTCAAGATCCTACTATGCTCTGACGCAGAGATGGAAGTGCTATGGATGAGTCAAGTTGCCACTTAAACAATATAGGACGAAATTAAAATATTTAAAGTATACCTCCAATTTGATACTACGGCATGCCCAAGTCCAACATGAGATGATAATTGGTCCATAGAATTGAGGCAGAATCCACCGAGGAATAGAAAATATTGGAGCAACATTGCAAGATAAAGGAAAAATATTTGGCTAATTTCATTCATCCATCTATTAAAAGCCCATTGTAACATCCAATTGTTTTCTAAATGGTTCCAATGATTCCTACTTCCACCAATACATTTGAAAATCAAATCTGTGTTGAATATTCTGTGTGTGAAGCATTTCCTCATATTAATCCTAAAAGTATCCTCCTCTAGAATGAACCTGGATCTCTAATTCTACTTCACAGTTTAATTTTAAAAAACGTTCTGGGTTCACATCTGTAGCTTTAATAATCTTATATAACTCTATAAGATGACTGCCATGTCACCTCCTTCCCAGGCTAAAAAGCCCTGGTTTCTACAGGCTTTCCTCATCGCTGAAGTCTCTGACTATAGGGTCCCACAATGTGGTGTTATCTTCATGACCTCCAACTCCTTACTGCCTCTCTCATTGCCTAGCAACTAGGAATGGATGTAGAATTTGAAGTGTAGTATGACTAGAGCACCATAGAGTTTCATCACCTCCTCCTCTGACTTTTATTCTATACTTGTGACTCTGTGGCTCAACATCCTGTTGTTTTTGTTGCTTGCTGCTTCACATTGGTTGGATATGTTTAACATTGAGTGGTCTATGACTCATAGGTCTATTTCCACGTCACCAGCCTGTAGCTATTTCAACATCATTCGAGGAGTATAGAAATTGACTTGCAACACAGTGAAAAGGTCATGCAACTGAAAGAACAATACAAAGTGAAGAGCACGAAAAGCTTCCACAAGGCAGAAAAGGCCCAGAATTACACCCTTGGCCCCCCACTACAATTAGCTGCATCTCAGTTGGCATGATGGTAGGGACATTACAATGAATGCTGGTGCCCATTTATGGGGAACAGTAAAACTAATTTCCAGTCATTGACTCCTGCTGGGAAGTGCAGGTGGACTTGAGATAAAGACAGAATTAGATACAACTGAAGTGCTATCAATGAAGGTTGAACAGTTTATCAACACTGATTATGGGGAGATTTTTCAGCCGGTCTGTCAGATAGAAATGGGATGAAAGTGCCCTAAAAACAGGTGAAGGTGCCCCTAACTTACCACCTGTCACTGTCAAAAATGTAGTTGTTGTTACCTTCTCAGGGTACGCAGATTGGAGTTGCGCCCGAGTCAGGCATTTTATCATTTTAAGGACGCAGCTGGGCACCATGAAAACCCTGCCCTCACTGACAGCCCAGCCTGGTAGTTAACTACTAATATATGCACAATGGGAAAATGTACCCCATTTTGTGGGCTCATATTCAAAAGAATGGCCCACTTGGTGAGAGCACCGGAGTGCTACTGACACTTACAGAGCCAGAACCTGGCATGGACTAGTACCTTCAAGGTTATAAAGGAGAAAACCGAGGTAAGGAATTGGCGGGGAAGGGGAAAAACACCAGCCACCAGAAGTCAGCCATACCCTTGAATTTACACCAGCAAGTTTCCTACCAGACACACTCCCTTCTCTTGTAGCCTGCTATTGTCATATTGCAATCTGTAATAACGAATGGACTTGTCCTCTAATGGTGCCCTCACATTCTGTCACATCCTAATGACATTTTTCCAGCAGCTGCTTTTGTTTCATTTCACATTTTTAGAACCTTTATTTAATCTCGCGAGCCACACCATTCTGAGCGTCTCCACAGTTCCTAATGTCCTTTGTGGAACAGGTAACGGATTAGAGATTTATTTAACCCAGCTCTACCTGGCACACATGATATTAGAAGTAAATTTACCTTCCTTCTCAAGTCATAATTCAATATAAAATTTGCTGGTTCCCATTATAATGTTCATTATAAATTTAATGTGCACTGAAAATGAATGAGAATTCTGAGTAGGAATGAGGTTTTATCCCATTCGGATCAAATGTTTTAAACAATGAAAGATGATTTTGCAGCTTCATCAATGTTATAACGCAAGATGCAGCCACAGGTATGGTTAACAGTACTCTATTTATCAAACTTCTTCACAATACGTCATTCATCACTGGCATAAAATCAAATAGTTTGTTAAGAGAGTAAGGAGGAACTTTAGTTCTCCTCAATCAGGCTCCTATCATGTGCATTAAACCACAGTGGTATTTTAACTTGCTCCTCTAGTAGCAAAGCTACTGGGTAAATCTGTTTGGAAATTGGCAAGACCATTCAAGAGAGTAAAATGGGCCATGATCAGTAGTAGTAATCCTTCAATCCCCACCAGGAAAGTCCGGCATCTGCCAACCACGGTGTAATTATCCTCGTGGTTACGTTACTGGACTAGTATTACAGAGGCCTGGTCTAATAATCCAGAGGTACGAGTTCAAATCGCACGATGATAGTTGGGGAATTTAAATTAATCAAACAAATCTGGAATAAAAAGGTAGTATCAGTAATGGTGACCATGGAACTACTGGATTGTCATAAAAACCCATCTGGCTTACTAACGTCCTTCAAGGGGGAGGCGGGGGAACATGTCACCCATATTCAGTCTGCCCTATATGAGATTCCAGAGTCACAGTCATGTGACTAACTCTTCACTGCCCTTTGAAATGCTCTAGCAAGCCACTCAATCGTATCATAACTGCTGCAACGGACTGGAAAGGTTCGAGAAGATGGTTCACCACTATCATCCCAAATTCAATTCGGTATGGGCAATTAACGCTGGTCTTAAGAGCAATGCCATGAATGAATAAACAAAGTACCTCCTTTCCCCAAATTTGAGACCCTTTCACCAGCAACAACCTCCAATCTTCCCCACGTAGCTGACAGAAATCTCTTATAAAGTGTTGCTGGACACTTCTGAGTGGTTCAATCACCCACTGCCAAACTTAAAATTATCTTTCAAGACTGTGGTATTTAGAGGAGTATTTGATGCAACAAAGCAGAAAATGAACAATGATAACTTGTTAACTATCTTGACTGAATGATAAACATGTAATAGTGTCAGCCACGTCTCACTGATAGCAAATTGTTGCTTTGTTTACAAACATTCTACTAGCACCGGAAACTAAGCTCTTTAACTTTTCCAATGACCAATTTTAATATATAGCACTTTGGAAATTGTGGATCGTCAGTATATTGAAACCTACAGTGATACTAGTACAAGTGCGAATCATGAACTGGATCTATGTAATGAATGGATTTAATCATATGTTAAATCCAAGGAAGTGCTGGGTAACTCGTGCGATGGAACAACAGAATCAGGGCATGAATGTTTTTTGATCAAGTCTTGGCCTTTCAATATTTTGGGGTGGTTAACAGTGTGTGGGATGAATGGAGGAGGTTGATCATCATGTAGAGTTGCAAACACTGACTGAACATACTGCTTAAGGTTACATTTCATCTCTCTCCTCCATTGATCACCTGACACACACACACACTTGTGGTACATTGCTTTTCCATATCAGGTGGAAAATATCTCCATTTCAAAATGAAGAAAAATTGCATTTATTTGCAAATACAGGCCTTTTCATGACCTCAAAGTACTTTACAATCAATGAGGTACTCTTTGAAGTATAGTCAATGGTGTAATCTAGGAAACATGGCAGCCAATTTGCAAAAGGTTCCACAAACATCAATGTGATAATGACCAGAGGAGCTGTTTCTATGATGGTAGTTAAGGGATAAATATTGACCGTCACAGGGGACAATTTCCTTGCTCTTCTTCAAAATAGTGACATGGGATCTTTTACAATTACGTGAGATAGCAGATGGGGCCTCGGTTTAACACTTTACCCAAAACATGCAATCTATTGCTTTGCAAAACTGCCATAAACTGTCTTGAACATCTTGTATATCCTCTCAAACATTCCTTCTATTCTGCAATCACCTTCCTCATATTGGATTTTTAAGAAGTAAATTTTAGGCTTCATCCTGTAAATGTGAAAGAAAAAGTGGGTGTAAATTTATTAAACTATACAAACAAGAAACTCAGTGACAAAAACAGAGCTTTTCAGTAAATATTTCTTAACAAGCACTGATAGAGCAAATCTTGATAGCTTGCATTTACCTCAGAAGAATAATCGGATCTAAAAATTCAAAGAATCTCAATTCCAGCCACAATCTGAATTCCTGCTTTGTGAAGTTCTACTCTCGCTGAACAGTGAATAGAGAACAATTTATCACACTATCCTTCCACCTCTTGTGGGAATGAATAAAATACAGACCAATGGCATCTAACTTTACACACGGACAATTTAAAGTGAAATGAGGTTGGAGAGTCGCTCTTGCTCCTATTCGGAGTGAGTGCAAGGTCCACAATACAAATTTGCATTCTGCTAATGGGCTAGAGATGAAGCCCTGAATGGAATCTTCCACCCAAACCTCATTCTCTGCGGCAGCAGTAGGAAAGCACATTGGTCCAGAACATGTCTGAAAGAACATGGCATGCACACATCAGAACCCACCTCAACAATGCCGCCAAAGTTCTGGATGTAGGCTTGAGGGAGGGGGTGGGGGGGGGATGCAAATTCAGTGTCATTGAAGAGGTCGGTCTTTCCATCTTCCAGCCTCAGAGTGTTCCTGGAGATCCATCTCCTTTTTCAGGAGGTCCTTCGAAGGTGGATCAGTGATGTTGGACACCTTTCCAATACAATGCCCAGATTTGATGACTGGGCTTGTACCATCATGCCCACCCTCCCATCAGAGTATGGCACTAAACCCCAGGTGCATAATTCATGAGGTTGGGGCTGAAAAATAAGATGTGGTTTCGCACCGGCCTCCACAGCAGAAAACACTTCCCCTTCCCAAAGATGTGTGGGTTAGGTGGATTGGCCATGCTAAATTAACCCTCGTGTCAGGGGGATTAGCAGGATAACTATGATGGGTTATGGGAATAGGGCCTGGGTGGGATAGTGGTCAGTGAAGACTCAATGGGCCAAATAGCCTCCTTCTGCACTGTAGGGATTCTATGATTCCCGACACCACCATGTGACTTAGTCTCAGATGGGAGATTTTTGCCATAAACTCTGTCTGTGACACTGTCTAATCTATCCACATCCCTCGTCATTTTGAACACCTTCATCAAATCTCTTCTCAACTTCTCCTCCAAGAAGAACCACCCCAGCTTCTCCAATCTTTCCATGTGACAAAAGTTCCTCATCCCTGGAAATATGCTTGTGAATCTCTTCTGCACCATTTCTAGTGCCCTTAGGTCCTTCCGAAAGCATGGTGCTCAGAATTGGACGCAATGCTCCAATTGTGGCCAAACCAATGATTTGTACAGATTTATCATCGGAGCTTTGCATTCCTATGTCCCGACTTATAAAACCCAGAATTCAATATGCTTAATTAACCACTTTCTCCACCTGTCCTGCCACCTTCAATATATATTATATATACACACGGTCCCTTTGCGCCTGCCACCCCCATTGAATTGCATCCTTTTTATCTTATCTCTCTGTTTCTTCTTTCCAAAATGACTCACTTCATACTTTAATGAAATGAGGAACTTCATATATTTTACTCAAATAATTTTCCTATTAAATCGCGCCAGCTTTATGAATAATACAACGGTAAATCTTTTTTGTTTGAGTGGGTGGAGAATGTTGGGTCATTTGTGTCAGGGTTAACGTCACAAGTAAATATGCAATTCGTATAAATCATATTGTATTTCAGATCCATGCCCCTATAAGTACCCCAACCACTGACATTTGCTTCTGTTAGTCTCTGCTGCTTTTAAAGGCAAATAGGGAACACAAAATGCCTTGACAAATTATTAACATCTGTCAAGAGCATTTTTATGACACAGTTGTTCAGTTATTCAGCCAACACTCAATTGCTGACCCGATCAAAGCTACTAATCTACCAAATTTGGTGAGGTAAATCTTTTATTTTACACATAACATTCTCAGGGTCAGCAGGTCCAATAAATATTCTGGTTTTGGACACGTATGTAATCTGTTTAACACAAATTTACTATTATCAAACATGGCATCAACGCAATCTCAAGGGGGAAGCTCATCGAATCAAATTCAGGCGCGTGGTGTTTTATATCTTAATTGAAGCTGCTTACTTTCCTGTCAGTACTTTTCATTAACTCCATTCACTGCACCAGAGTAAATGGGGCTGAATTGCTAATTATAGTTAAATATTTTTCTTTTGATTCCATGACCTCCAGCGACTTTGTCAATCTAAGCCAGAATGTGGGAAATGTTGCTGTTCCATCCAGCTCCAAGTTGAGCTTTAACCCTATGTACTATTCAGCATGAACTGCCCATTTCACCTCTGCATGCTTTTACCACCTCTTGGCTCTCACCTCCAACTTCCCATCCTCTAACCTCCCCAAACAAAAACTTGTCCAAAGTGCAGCTGCTCTGTCCTGTGCTAAGTTCTATTCGTCTATCATTTTTGTGCTTGCTGACCAATGTTAGCTCCCCACCCTCCTAAACTATATTTCTCTAGTTGCAAATCCCTGCGTAACATTGCCCCATCTTAACTCTGGAAGCTCCTCCAGCCTTGTATCCTTCTTTTCCCTCACACTCTTTGGCCTTCTGACACTAGCCTTTCCCTTCACTCCACCATTGATAGCAGAACCTTCAGCATCCTCAGCCTTTCTTTGTAAAACGTATGCCTTAAAGCCTTCCATTTTTCTCCTTGAAAATGCTTTTCTAAACCTACCATTCTGATCAATCTTTCACCTCTCCAATATCTCTCAACTCTTAAGATAAAAGCAAATGCTGGGATCTGAAACAAAAACAGAAAATGCTGGAAAATCTCAGGAGGTTTGACAGCATCTGCGGAGAGAAAACAGAGCTAACGTTTCAAGTCTGGATAACTCTTCGACGACTGGATGCTGTCAGACCTGCCGAGATTTTCCAGCATTTTCTCTGTTAATTTCTGTATGCGGGTCTTTTAAACATAAAAGTGCTCCATAAATACAATGTGCCATATAAAATGTCTGTACTTTCAACAGAGTTGTTTTGCCAATATCACGACTTCGAAGAAAATTATTCCTTGAATATTTACTATGTTTATTTTAGAAGCAATTGCTTTCCTCGCCCTTTCCAATCATACACAGGATTGTTTGAGATACCATCTTTAATTAAATGTTTACTCTGCAAAGAGATTAAATTATTCCTCCGAAAATTCATTTCAAATCAGGGAATGAACATGTTTGAAATGAGCCAGTCCATTTTCTGTGGTTTGAAACACACTATTTATGCATCATTGAAGGAAGAAACTTTTGGGGTTACCTAAGAAATGATGTACTTAAATTAACAAAGATAACTTCCATTACATTTACTGGCGCAAAAAGTGAGCTGAACCATGAAATGGGATAGTTACAGGGCTGGCGAGGCAATTCACATTCAACTGGAGGCACTTCTGATCAAGCTATGTTTCATGATAATAATATTACAAAAAAAACCTGTTTCAGCTTAACTTTAAAATAAAGTTTCAGCTTAACTTTAAAATAAACTGGAAACCAATCCAATTCTTAGAAATAAGACAACTGGGTCCCCAATGACTTCAATCCTCTAAAAACCTAACGCTCATTGTCAAACCCACCAGGCTTACTTATTGAACCTGAATTATTAGTTCCATTTCCATTGAGATATTGCATTACCCCAATAAAATATACAACCTGCCTGATCTTGAGCTTCACGTCCAGTCCACCGGATTGACCTCCAAAGGATTAGTTGCCTCTGTCACTACCTCTCATCCACCACTGCAGCCAGAATAATCCATCAATGACATCCTTGTCTATGCTAATGCCACCTATTTCTCCTGACAGACCTACAACTATTGGCCTCAGCTTTGATACAATTCATATTTCCTGTCCAAAGCAAGTACCCCAGGATATTTCCCGAGCAAAAAGGCACTAGAATAAGTACAAATTATTCTCGAGGTTCAGATCATCAGAATGCTTCATACCTTTCTTTTGGCTGGTTTGAGAGCAAGATGTTCAGTTAGATACAGAGGGGGGTGTTCTACTACCTCTGACTGTCACAGCAAACTCTGATCATTGGAAACATTGTCTGAACTGAGATCAAACCATTAATCTTTCCTTCAGATGGTAATTGACATGTTGCACATTTCCAGCACTGTTTTTAAGACATGGTCTCTTTGAGTGGAGATATAAAAGGCGATATTACAAGGCAACATTCCATTAAGCCTTACTGCATAGAAGGTGGCCATTTCGCTTTTCATGCCTGTATCAGCTCAAAAACTCAGTTTGCAGGTGCAGCAGGTGATCAAGAAGGCAAATGGAATGTTGGCCTTTATCACGAAGGGGATTGAGTATAAAAGCAGGGAGGTCTTGCTGCAATTGTACAAGGTGCTGGTGAGGCCGCAACTAGAGTACTGTGTGCAATTTTGGTCCCCTTAATTGCGGAAGGATATATTAGCCTTGGAAGGAGTACAGAGAAGGTTCACCAAGTTGATACCGGAGATGAGGGGGTTAGCTTATGAGGAGAGATTGAGTAGATTGGGCCTGTACTTGTTGGAGTTTAGAAGGCTGAGGGGAGATCTTATAGAGACATATAAATTAATGAAGGGGCAGAGAGATTCTTTCCACTTAGAAAGGAAACAAGAACTAGAGGACACAGCCTCAAAATAAGGGGGAGTCAGTTTAGGACAGAGTTGAGGAGGAACTTCTTCTCCCAGAGGGTAGTGAATCTCTGGAATTCTCTGCCCATTGAAGCAGTGGAGGCTACCTCGTTAAATATGTTTAAGTCACAGGTAGAAAAATTTCTGATCAATAAGGGAATTAAGGATTATGGGGAGCGGGCGGATAAGTGGAACTAAACCACTATCAGATCAGCCATGATTTTATTGAATGGCGGGGCAGGCTCGAGGGGCTAGATGGCCTACTCCTGCTCCTATTTCTTATGTTCTTATGTTCGGCAAAGAGCTTTCCCATTAGCCCTGCCAAAATGTTTAATTTAAATCCATTTTAAAGAACTCTATGCATTCTGAAGGAAGAACTTGATTATTTTGCAAACTGTAAGCTTGAGACACAAGTAGCCATGGGTTGCTAGTGATATATTAAATCATGATAATAATATAACGGAATGGAAGTCACACTGTTTAATGCTCTTTTCTCTTCTGACTCAGAGAATTTATTAAAATAGAACCAAAATGCTGTGATAAAAACAGCAAGTGCTGGAAAAATCCAGCAGGTCTAGCAGCACCTGTGGAGAGAGAAACAGAGTTAATGTTTCAAGTACATTATGGCTCCTCTTCGCTCCCAACCTTATTAAAATAGGTCTTGCCAGTGCGTGGCAGCATGGAAAGCACACCAGCTCTTAAGAACCTAGACCGAAATGTGCAGGAAAGAGGTGATTTACAGACGCTGCCTCTATATTCCAATGTCTGTATTTGCATTACCAAGTTTTCGATAGACTAAGTGCGGTGTAGAGAGAACTACTTGTTTTCTGTGGGTTTTTAAAAAAATCTCCATGACAACTTGGGAAATTGTGACCGGAATTCTCCAGTCTCATACTCCCCCCTAACGCTGCCGGTGAGAACGAAGAATTTGGCGCTCAGCCAAATCTCCATTCGCAGCAGCAGGACTGGATAGTCCCAGTCGCGGGCAATTTGTATGGAGTTCAAACACCAGTACTAGTTGGGCCATGTGGCCAGGTCCAGTGCTATGTATTCTATGTAAATCTAGAAAATGTACATTACTATTGACGATACAGGGCTACTGTGTTTCTTCACCGTTTCACTACATTCATTATAAATTACTGTAAAATATATAGGTGCTGGAGAATTGGTGCAGTGCTATCCAATGGCCAACCAAGTGTTCTCCAACAGTCACCCTTTCATAGGCAGCAGAACAACTGATTAAAATGGATTACATAAAAATGATTCTTTAATTGCAACAGAAAAGAAAAAATGGTTCAGAATGATCAAAAACCAATACCACTGCCACCAGTACTACAGGAGTTCCAGTTTCAGGTATACAAAACCAGTTCAACCAGTACCAGTCATTTCCAAGTTTTACAGTTTTCCTTTCCGAAATGACCTCAACTCCATAGTTCACTTTCTAGTTTCAAGTCGCCATGGTTTGCGGAAGCAATCACAATTCTGTTGTAAATCATTCATGTCTCCTCTTCACATGAACTACCACTAGCTAATTATTTGTGTAAACATAACCATCGAATGCACTTTCTGCTCCTCTAACAACACAACATTCATGGCCAGTCAAAGATGTGCTGGTTAGGTGCATTGACCCGAACAGGCGTCATAGGGGAATTTCACAGTAACTTCATTGCAGTATTAATGTAAGCTATTTGTGACACTAATAAATAAACTTTAAACTTTAATTCAGCCACATGCTGATTTCCCAACACCAAGACCCTTTATTGTGCACCAAAGAAAAAGGCCGCTTCCACGGCTTACAGTCAGGTAGTTTTCACCTCAGGACCTACTACTGCAGTCCGGGTAAAATTACAGGCTTAAGAATTCTGGCTGGCTGCTTCCCATTGGATGAGCCTCTGCTCACTCAACAAGGTAGCTTGAACGCCATGATGACCACGGGTAGATCTATTAATGATTCCCCGTGGCCTTTTGATGCGCGTCAATGAGCACATGGAATCAAGGCTTTAGTATTGAAGGCTTTAATACAGTAACAATGAAACTACTAACACGAATACACCAGTTCAGACTGAAGGGGTCCTGCCGGAGCAGGGGGTCTTATACCCTGCCACCGGAGGCGGGACCCCACTGGAATGTGCCATGATAACACTTATAACAGGTAAACACCCTAACCCAACAACATAGTACAACCCCCACAGTAATAACACCCTAGCCCAACAGTAACATGGTAACAAACCCCAGTGGTGAACCAACGATGGTTCACCACATTCACCCCTCCTTTAGGAACAAAAGGTGGCGGGGTGGACGAAAACCGACAATAACAAAAAAAAATCACAGGATTCACAAGTCCAGACGGTCTGGAGGACCGCACCGACGCTGCGATCTCCTCAACACCGGTTGCGAAACCGGAGCAGGTGCCGA
Source organism: Mustelus asterias (assembly GCF_964213995.1). Lineage (NCBI taxonomy): Eukaryota > Metazoa > Chordata > Chondrichthyes > Carcharhiniformes > Triakidae > Mustelus > Mustelus asterias. The sequence continues at coordinate 13,609,497 of NC_135828.1, read as the reverse complement.
TCTCTTCAACACCGGTTGCGAAAACGGAGCAGGTGCTTGTGGTGGCTCTCTCAAAGTAACGTCTGGCTGTCCCCTCAAGGACTCCCGGGCCGGCCGGCCCTGGTGAGGCGATGGTGCAGGGGATCCTGGAACGTTTGGTGGTAGTGGTGGTGGTGATGATGATGGTGGCGCCGATCTCCGAGTCTCAGGCAAGCTGTACATGGGAGTAAAAGTGTTATGCACTGGTCCCGGTGCTGACCGCGCCACGTCTAGGGAAGTAATGAGGAGTAGTGGATTTGTGACTGGGGGAATAGGAGCGACAGGGGTTGCAACGTCCCCTGCGGGCGCCAGGTCTCTAATGGAGACAGTGTCCTCTCGCCCGTCAGGATATGCCACATAGGCATACTGAGGGTTGGCGTGGAGGAGTTGGACCGGTTCGACCAAGGGGTCGGACTTGCGAGCCCTCACATGGCGCCGCAGAAGGACGGGTCCTGGGTACGTCAACCAGGCTGGCAATGAGGTCCCCGAGGACGACTTCCGAGGGAATGAGAACATCCTCTCGTGGGGAGTAGCATTGGTTGCCGTACACAGGAGGGAGCGGATAGCATGGAGCGCATTTGGAAGGACCTCCTGCCAACGGGAGACTGGAAGGCCCCTGGATTTCAGTGCCAGTAGGACAGCCTTCCAGACTGTAGCATTTTCCCTTTCCACCTGTCCGTTACCCCTAGGGTTGTAGCTCGTGGTTCTACTAGAGGCAATCCCGAATGAGAGCAGGAATTGCCTCAAGTCGTTGCTCATGAACGACGAGCCCCTGTCGCTATGAATGTAGCAGGGGTACCCGAACAGGGTAAAAAGTTCACTGAAAACCTTGATGACGGTGGCAGTTGACGTGTCCGCACAGGGGAAAACAAACGGAAACCGGGAATATTCGTCTCTTATATTGAGAAAATAGACATTCCGGTCCGTTGAGGGAAGGGGGCCCTTAAAATCCACACTCAGCCTCTCAAAAGGGCGAGTGGCCTTGACCAAATGTGCCCGGTCTGGTCGATAAAAGTGTGGTTTGCATTCTGCGCAAATCCGACAGCTTCTAGTTACTGACCTGACATCCTCCACCGAGTAGGGCAGGTTGCGGGCTTTGATGAAGTGGTAGAGTCTGGTGACTCCAGGATGACACAGATCATTGTGGAGAGCCTTCAAGCGGTCCTCCTGCATGATGGCGCATGTTCCGCACGAGAGGGCATCCGAGGGCTCATTGAGCTTCCCTGGACGATACATAATATCGTAATTATAGGTGGAGAGCTCAATTCTCCACCGCAAGATCTTATCGTTCTTGATCTTGCCCCTCTGCGTGTTACTGAACATAAACGCCACGGATCGTTGATCCGTGATCAGGGTGAACCGCTTACCTGCCAGGTAATGGCGCCAGTGTCTGACTGCCTCCACAATGGCCTGAGCCTCCTTTTCCACCGCTGAGTGCCGAATCTCTGGGCCTTGAAGGGTGCGGGAAAAAAACGCGACGGGCCTGCCTGCCTGGTTTAGTGTGGCGGCTAGGGCGAACACAGTAAGAGGCAGGGCTAGGGCGAAGTCAGATGCATCACTCTCCACCTGGAAAGGGATGGATTCATCCACCGCGTGCATCGTGGCTTTCGAGATGTCGCTTTTCAAAACCTTGAAGGCCAATTGGGCCTCCGGCGTAAGTGGGAAGGTCGTGGACTTAATGAGCGGACGAGCTTTGTCCGCGTAGTTGGGGACCCACTGTGCATAATACGAAAAAAACCCGAGGCATCTCCTCAGTGCTTTCGTGCTAGCGGGCAAGGGAAGTTCAGTGAGTGGGCGCATACGGTCTGGATCAGGGCCAATGACCCCGTTTTCCACCACGTATCCGAGGATGGCTAACTTACGCGTACGGAATACGCACTTCTCCCTGTTATAGGTCAGATTCAGGCGAGATGCAGTGCGCAGAAAGTGTTGGAGATTCGTGTCGTGGTCCTGCTGGTCATGGCCGCAGATGGTGACGTTATCCAGGTACGGGAAGGTAGCCCGCAACCCGTTCTGGTCCACCATTCGGTCCATAGCACGCTGGAAGACCGAGACCCCATTGGTGACACCAAATGGAACCCTGAGGAATTGGTATAGACGACCATCCGCCTCAAAGGCCGTATATTGTCGGTCCTCTGGGCGGATGGGGAGTTGATGGTAGGCGGACTTAAGGTCTATGGTAGAAAACACTCGGTACTGCGCAATCTGATTGACCATATCAGAAATGCGCGGGAGAGGATACGCATCCAGCTGCGTGTATCTATTAATGGTCTGACTATAGTCGATGACCATCCGAGGTTTGTTCCCGCTTTTGACTACCACGACCTGCGCTCTCCACGGACTAGCACTGGCCTGTATGATCCCTTCCTTGAGGAGCCGCTGAACCTCAGATCTAATAAAGATCCGGTCCTCAGCGCTGTAACGCCTACTTTTAGTAGCGATGGGCTTGCAGCCAGGTACCAGATTTTTAAAAAGGGATGGTGTCGTGATCTTCAGGGTGGATAAATTGCACGCGGGGCGCTTTGGGCAATTTGGAGGCTGCGGCTGATTCCCTACTGCCAGTGAAGGGAGTGGCCCACCGTACTGTAGGATCACACTCTTCATGTGGACCATAAAGTTTAGTCCGAGGAGAATTGGCGCGCAAAGGTGAGGTAGCACAAGGAGCCTGTATTGCTCGTAAACTGTGCCCTGTACCTCAAGAGTTACCATACATCGTCCTTGGATCGGTACAGACCGGGACTGTGATGCCATGGAAATTGTCTGTTTGGCAGGGAGAACCCGGAGTCCACACCTTTTAGCAGTTTCAGGGTGTATGAAACTTTCGGTGCTCCCACTGTCAAACAGACAATTTACAGTTCTGCCACTAACCTTTACCTCCATCATAGAATGTTCCAGTCTGTAATGCCTGGTCTGATCCAGAGAGATCGACGCCACCGTTGGCCCCTGGGCGTCACTGCATGCTGCCGATGTGGATGCTGAGGACCCTTGCTGGTCGCTGCTGCATGCTGCCGATGTGGATGCTGAGGACCCCTGCTGGTCGCTCCTAGTCGTCGTGGACCATGATGGCCGCCCCCATGAATCGCACGTGGGCGAGGGCGCCAAGCGCAGCGACTCCTGGTGGTCTTCCTCCTCCTCTGTTTGCCACGATGGCGCCGTCCTGAGATCGCACGTGGTCGGACCTCGTGGGTACTGCGACGCCGAAAGAGATGGTCTCCGTTCTGGAGGGTTACAAGCTGCACTGCCGTTTTTAGGTTTGGACCTGCAGACTTTGCCGTAGTGGCCTTTTTTACCGCACTGGCTGCAGATTGCCGTTCTTGCCGGACACTGTTGCCGTGGATGCTTGGCCCCACCGCAAAAATAGCATCGCTGGCCACCTGGAGCTGCCGCCG